>NC_089773.1:13191772-13214272 GCF_040412425.1 Macrobrachium rosenbergii
TAATCTATCATTAATGGTCAGATTAAAAAAATGCAAATGGTTTTGCACGTATGAAAAAAAAAAGTTTGTCAGGAAACCTGTTTTCATTACTCATTACCATCAAGTGAAAACTAATTACATCTGATTTTGATGTTTCGAAAAATTTTTTTAAAAAACTTGGGCTTCAGTAATCAAAAAATGCCCGGAGGACATCCATATGATTTTCATGTTTGTATCATAAAAAAAAAAGTTTTAACAAAAATTATCCTTGAAAAAAAAAATCATTCACGTATCCATCAGTCTGCCTCGAAAAAAAAATATTCCCCCACTAATATTGAAAGCTCCATCTCTTTTCCCAAATGTTATTGAAAATGATACCGAGCCCAGCAAAAAAAAAATAATAATAATTACTGAAAGAGATCAAACGTCAGTTACGGATCAATTTGCAATATTAAAATCTCGCCCCCCCCCAAAAAAAAAAATTGATAAAGGCTGCATGCGCACAGCTGAGCTAACTTTTTTTTTTTTTTTACCAAATTAGATTAATCTCCGCGTTTGGTCTGGCTTTCGAAAAATCACCTACAAAATTCCATGGATTCGTGGCTCGAAAGAGTTGGGTGGGATTACTGGCCAGGGGATTACTCGTATGAAAAAAGGGTGTATATGGATTATTCCCCAAAATACCAGGGGTTCCTGGCTCGAAAGAGTTGGGTGGGATTACTAGCCAGGGGATTACTCGTATGAAAAAGGGTGTATGGGGATTATTCCCCAAAATACCAGGGGTTCCTGGCTTGAGAGAGTTGGGTGGGATTACTAGCCAGGGGATTACTCGTATGAAAAAAGGCTGTATGTGGATTATTCCCAAAATACCAGGGATTCCTGGCTCGAAAGAGTTAGGTGGGATTACCAGCCAGGGGATTACTCGTAAGAAAAAGGCTGTATGTGGATTATTTCCCAAAATGCCAGGGATTCCTGGCTCGAAAGAGTTGGATGTGATTACTGGATTACAAACAAAGGGATTACTAGATTACAAAAAAGGTGGGATGTTGATTATTGCTGATATTCATTTGCAAATAGCTTCTCCAAATCCCAGTGGGATTACTTCCTGAATAAAGCTTTCCAAATCTGATTAACCTCCGAGTTTGCTCTCTCTCTCTCTCTCTCTCTCTCTCTCTCTCTCTCTCTCTCTCTCTCTCTCTCTCTCAGAATAAAAACTGAATAAAAAGGCATAACTAAACATAAAGAATGAACAAAAAATTCCCATCTAACCTCTCTCTCTCTCTCTCTCTCTCTCTCTCTCTCTCTCTCTCTCTCTCTCTCTCTCTCTCTCTCTCTCTAAAGAAATCTTCCCCTCCTTCGATGGCTGCAACTTCGCACATCACGTGGACCGGGAAAAGGAAGATTGGACAATAAACACGAGATAATGGGAAGGGAAAGGAATAATTGTGGAAGGGGAGGGAGAGAGAGAGAGAGAAAGAGAGAATAGAAACAGGGGTGATAACAGGAAGACTTTGGAAAAACAAGACAATAGAGAAAACTGCAAAGAATTTGGGATGTTTCCCACAAGGAAATTGGAGGGATATATATATATATATATATATATATATATATATATATATATATATATATATATATATATATATATATATATATATATATATATATATATATATATATATATATATATATATATATATATATATATATATATATATATATATATATATATATAACTATTATTAAAATCACCTCTTCAAAATTACATTAAATTACGAAGCAAATTTTGTAATCATTTCTCCTCGAATTTTGTATTTTGTATTCTGTATTTCTGAGGACACCTAGACGTATAGCATCGATAAACCTCCACTGAAACTACAGCAGAACTTCCAAACAAGATCACAACGCAGCGTTCTTGTATTTCGAAGTTTTTCTTGGGATATATCCTCAACGAGAACTTCGTCGAACTTCAGCACACATCAGACAGGCCCGAATCCACCCACCAATGAAAGAATGAACACCACTCAGACAATTTCTTCGCCCGGGAGAGAATTAGTGATGGGGAGAAGTTTGATTTGAATAAGTAACTGGAGTTTTTTTTTGTGTCTTGTTTTTTCATGATATTCTTTCTTACCAAAAAAAAGACGTGGACCTTTGCTAAATATTTTTCAGTCCTTGCTGAAGTCTGAAGGAGGTTCAAATCTTCCTAACCTTTGTGAATTAAGAGAGAGAGGGTTATCTGAAATTGATTAGATGGAATATCAATTTATGGATAGTAAGTTTCTCTCTCTCTCTCTCTCATCTTCTTAACCTTTATGAATTAACAGAAATGGTTGTCTGAAGTTGACTGGATGAAATATCAATTTATGGATGCTACGTTTCTGTCTCTCTCTCTCTCTCTCTCTCTCTCTCTCTCTCTCTCTCTCTCTCTCACCCTTACTATTTTACTATCCACCCATTTCCAGTCCCACCATCTCTCTCTCTCTCTCTCTCTCTCTCTCTCTCTCTCTCTCACCCTTACTATTTTACTATCCACCCATTTCCAGTCCCACCATCTCTCTCTCTCTCTCTCTCTCTCTCTCTCTCTCTCTCTCTCTCTCTCTCTCTCTCTCTAAAGAGGGAAAAAAAGCCAAAGGTAAAGAGGCCAAACATCACCCCCTACCCCACCTCACCCCACCCACCCCCCCCCTAAAAAAAAAAAAAAAAAAAAAAAAAAAGAAAACTCGACTCGGAATCCTGGCTGGAATTTCCCGCAAACATGGCAAACTTAGTTGGTGCTATTTGCTAGACTTTATCTTTCCAGCGAGCCTTTTGGCCTAATGGATGATAAGAGAGTTCTGCCTCGACGCAGTTCTTCCTGTGGGCTGCTGCTTTTGGGGAGAGGGGGGGCGTTTTGTAATGCGTGCGCTTGGCTCCTTTGTATGCATACGTGCATACTTATGTATACGTAAATACGTGCAGTTATATGCGTATACATACCTACTTATATTTTTTTATTGTATGCAGAATTTGAAATGTTTACAATGTGTGTGATTAGTTTGTTTGTTATACTGGAAATGAATACATACATACATACATACATATAGATATACATATATACTTAATGAATGATATTGAAAGGGCTATAAAACCTTGTTTAATACATACATACATTATACATACATACATACATTTCTTGTTTTATAAAAATCTGGGACAGTGATTCTAATAAGTGCTTCACTTAGTATGCATACATACATAAATACATACATACTGAAAAAACTATTTTGTCATTGTGCCTGCGTATGTGTGTGTGTATGTTTGTGTTAGTGTTAGTATGTGCAAATGCGTATGTAAAAGAGAGTGCTACCAGCCACAGAGACCAAAGTAAGCCCCGAAATCTTTCCTGTTAGACTTTTAAAAGTGCTTTTCTTTCCAGGTATTAGGCCCTGAGCACAGTCCGGAGATAAGACTTGTCAATTGTCGAGGGCTGAGTCTCGGATGCTCGGCGTAGGATGTGAATCCCCGAATTATTTTTCGCTTTGGGACCGTTTTGGGAGAGAGAGAGAGAGAGAGAGAGAGAGAGAGAGAGAGAGAGAGAGAGAGAGAGAGAGAGATTGTGTATGTTTGTCATAGACTACAGACAAGAGAGACAGAGAAAAAATGTGTAAATAAATTTTGAAAATTATTTTTGTTGTATATTATGTAAAGACAGATATATATATATCTGTCTAACTATCTATCTGTCTATCTGTCTATCTATTTCTCTCTCTCTCTCTCTCTCTCTCTCTCTCTCTCTCTCTCTCTCTCTCTCTCTCTCTCTCTATATATATATATATATATATATATATATATATATATATATATATATATATATATATATATATATATATATATATATATATATATATATATATATATATATATATATATATATATATATATATACACACATGCAAACACCACTGAACTTAACCCTTCATTACGAAAATCACTCCGAAAAGCAAGCTGTCAAATCCGGACAGACGCAGCCATCACGAAACAACATTTGGAAATCATTTTCAGAATATTTTTTTTCTCGTCCCAACAAACGCTGAAATCCCTGATGAATTCTGAAATGTGGAAATATCGGCAGTATTACAATGTCAAGAGTTACGAAGGTTTTTTTCATTTAAAAAATAGTTATTTATAATAATAATAATAATAATAATAATAATAATAATAATAATAATAATAATAATAATAATAATAATAATTCACTCGTTCTGTATTCTAGGAAGTGAAGGATTTTAAAGTCAGTGACTGGAGTGAATGTTAATAAAAAAAAGGTACGTAATAATAATAATAATAATAATAATAATAATAATAATAATAATAATAATAATAATAATAATATTAAATATTCTAATATAATAATAATAATAGTAATATTAATTATAAATATAATAATAATAATAACAATAATAATAATAATAATAATAATAATAATAATAATAATAATAAGTATTTTAATATAATAATAATAATAATAATAATAATAATAATAATAATAATAATAATAATAATAATGATAATAAAGGCAAAAAATCAACCACATTGAGAAGACCCGCCCAGAGATTACCACACTTTATGCCCTTTTAGCCCGCACTCATTCAGTGGCCAGGAACCCCAGATCAAAAGGACGCTCCTGAAGGCGCTCCTTTCGTCAAGGAGCGGTTCCTTTGCTCCTTGGAGGAGTCCCACTTGATAGGGAATACATTAGTAAGAGAGAGAGAGAGAGAGAGAGAGAGAGAGAGAGAGAGAGAGAGAGAGAGAGTCAGTTACCTGATCAACACGGTTTTTTTTTTTATTCTTCAGATTAGGATCAGGGGTGAAGCTGCCAGCCTTATGATCTGCCTCAGCAGAGGTTTACAGGGGTTTGTGGGTTGGATTAATGGTCACCCATCCAAGTAGTGACCAGAGTCAATGTTGTTTGACTTAGCGTAGTGCAGTGATCGGTTCATTGTTATTGGTAGTGCATATATATATATATATATATATATATATATATATATATATATATATATATATATATATATATATATATATATATATATATATATATAGATAGAGAGAGAGAGAGAGAGAGAGAGAGAGAGAGAGAGAGAGAGAGAGAGCTTTTACGTTAATCCTAATCCAGGCAATGTCTAAATCCCATAAATTTGGAAAAAATCCTTCTTTTGATACAGTTAGCATCACAGGGCTCTCTCTCTCTCTCTCTCTCTCTCTCTCTTATCTACAGAGAGTTTTTTCCGATCATGAACATGAAGTCCAAACGCTTTCTCTCTCTCTCTCTCTCTCTCTCTCTCTCTCTCTCTCTCTCTCTCTCTCTCTCTCTCTCTCTCTCTCTCTCTCTCTGTAAGCCAGAAAACATGACAACGACAGCTTTAAATGCCGCCGAAGTACAGAGCTTAAATTCTTAAACAGATGGGGAAATAGACCCACTGATTTCTGTTCACGGAATGTGTGAAACCTGTGACGTGCTACTGACGTGCAAATGACGTGCAAATGACGTGCTAATCCACCCGAGGTTTGACGCGGTTATTTCCACGTTTGTTTCAGTAGACCTCTGACCTATTAACACGACCGTGAGAGCAGAGTACAGTTCAGCCGTTGAGTACGTGTAAATAAATGCATTTAGGTTGTGTCAGTGAAAATAATTTTAATGTTTTTCTTTTTGAATGAAGGAAATTGTGAGAATATCGGAATTGTTTTCAAGTATATGGAAATAGTGGAAAAATCTGGAGTCTTTTTGCTCAAAATTGGTGAAGAAATATATTATATTTATTTGATTTTTGTGAAATTAAAATTAATTTGAAAACTACTTATTGTGGTGATGGGTAATAGTTATGATATTAACTATAACCTAAAACAAACGGGAGGTTATAGGTGATCAATAATAATAATAATAATAATAATAATAATAATACTAATAATAATAATAACAAAGTTGCTGCTATTATTATTATTATTATTATTATTATTATTAACAATAATAATAATAAGAACTATACTATTATTATTATTATTATTATTATTATTATTATTATTAATTAATTAAAATTCCCATCACGTAAACTGCACTTAATTTAGTACAATAATCTAGACCTATTAAAAATATTACGAGAACAATGCCTGAAAAAATATAAATCTGAGATATTTCAGAAAATGTTGTAAAAAAAATGAGGCCTTTTATCTCAAACTGTCGTTTGTCATTTACGTAAAAAAAAAAAAGAATATACATCTTTTATATATATATTTACAGTCTAATATTCTTAATGGACATGACGTAACTGCACTACACGGTCACCGTATGGTAATATTCTTAATATCCGTGACGGTGTTGCCAGTTCAGAGGTCAGAGATTTCCCCCATTGTCCGGTTAGTGAACTTTCTCCTTTTTTGGGAAATATATAAAGTAAAGAAAATTTATCTTTGTCATTGTAAGATATATCGAACAATTACTTTATTTTTCATACTTTCTAATTCCTCAAGACTTTCTTTGGCTTTCTCCTCTATTACTTTCTCCATTCTTAACGTATCATTCAGGCTCCATAATATATTCGCTTTTTCTACGTTTCAACAATTCTAAGTCTTCAAGATCCATATGTATGATATATTCTCTGTTTTTCAAACTTTCTAATTCTTCAAGACTTTCTTTGGCTTTCTCCTCCATTACTTTCTCCATTCTTCGTCTATCAGTCACTTCAATATGTATGATGTATCCACTACAAGCCTCTATAATCACCCCCAAATCCTCAATGTATCATCCTATCAATTAATCGCTTTATGTGTCATGAAAATCATTATATCATTTCAACAGATCGCTGTACATTATCACTCACCTCCCTATGCATCATTGGATGATGTATCCGGCCTCTGAACTCTCGTATAATGATCCATCTCGCGTCATTTGACGCATCATTAATCTCTGGGTCGACCGGATACGTTGTTGTCGAATTTTGTGAGGTTCGATCGACGAGAATTGGAAATGAAAATACGTAAATTAAGTCGATTTAATTTTGGGTAATTTGATTTCTGAAGGAATGTTGCGACTCAATTTTCTTGATAAATTGTCAATTAAGAATTGCTTAGGGTTAATTGTTTCCTGATAATGACCATTAAGTAGAAATTAATTTTATATGGATTTTAAGTTAGAGTAATTATTTTTTTGACATGGAGGTATAATTATCAAAAATTTTGTTTAATTGATGATTAATTTTATAATGATTTCACTTTAAAATAATTAGTTTTTTAGTATGAAAGTATATTATTTAAAACTCTGTGAGCTAGTCATTTAGAACCTGCTGTAGGAAAGTAAGGTAATTCACTTATTTATTCAACTGTCCTGTTTGTGCGTCCTACATAGACATAGATGGCGCTTAGGAACTTTCGTTACCCACCATGTCCTGTTAAATTTATGATTTTGAAAATTATGCAAATTTTTATTTTAATTTGTTAGTGTCAAAGTGAACAGAAATCTATATTATTTCAAAGTAACTGGAAATTACTGGTAGTTAATTCAACCTTATTTACAAGAAGTTTAAATCAATTGTTACGTCTATTTTTAAAAATTTTGATTTAAAGAAATTTAATTCACAGCAAAAATTTTTAAAGTATATTTAATCACATGATTAAAATTCACCTCCAGAGCAGACTGGAGTTGATATCAGTCGCAAATTTTAAATTCAGATGAAAATAATTTAGTTTGATTTCAACTGCAAGACTTAAATTCACAGAGAAAAAAATGACCTGAAGTGAATTCTGGGTTCACCTGCAAAAAAAAATAAACCCACCCACTTCCAAATTGGTTAATCTTTTTTTTTTTTTTTATTTTTTTGGGGGAAGACTTCCACATCATGAGAAGTCCGGTTTCCTAAAAGATCAAGACAAGATCGATGACAATTTAATAAATATAAGGGACATTTAAATGTCAGGGCCATTTAAGGTCCAAGTCTCTCTCTCTCTCTCTCTCTCTCTCTCTCTCTCTCTCTCTCTCTCTCTCTCTCTCTCTCTCTCTCTCTCAGCTAAAGAAATTTTCTCAAAGAGGGGGTTTTTATATCATGAACATGAAGACAAAACTCCTCTCTCTCTCTCTCTCTCATCTGAAGGAGGCTTTTATATCATCATAGACAACTATTTCTATATCTCTCTCTCTCTCTCTCTCTCTCTCTCTGAAGAGAGGGTTTTTATATCATGAACATGAAGAAACAAACTCTCTCTCTCTCTCTCACACACACACACACACACACAAGAAAGGGTCTCTCTCTCTCTCTCTCTCTCTCTCTCTCTCTCTCTCTCTCTCTCTCTCACACACACACACACACACACACACACACACAAGAAAGGGTTTCTATATCATGAACATGAAGACAAAACTCTCTCTCTCTCTCTCTCTCTCTCTCTCTCTCTCTCTCTCTCTCTCTCTCTCTCTCTCTCTGAAGGGGGTTTTTATATCATGAACATGAAGACAAAACACACACACACACACACACAAGAAAGGGTTTTTATATCATGAACATGAAGACAAAACTCTCTCTCTCTCTCTCTCTCTCTCTCTCTCTCTCTCTCTCTCTCTCTCTCTCTCTCTCTCTCTCTCTCTCTCTCTCATTTCAAAGAAAAACACACAGAAACTCATGACCGTACATCCTCATTATAAATCCGATCGGTTAATCGAGATACATTCTCTTAATTGGAAATAATTAGGTCATTAGAACATTAAGGAACAGGTAAAGAAAATAAGCCGAGGAATATTTATCGTCTCAGAATGCAGACTTGGAATTACTCCATTGATTTTAGGTCGGGTAATGAAACGATTACACTACACTTAGTTATACTTTTTTATTCTTTGTATTTATTCTTTTATCAAATCTCTGTATTTATCAAGCTAAACGTTACTGTAATTAGAAGTAAAATTGCGTTTTTTTTTTAAAGAGCTTCGTGGTAGGAATTTATCGATGCTGACCAAACGTAATTTAACTTTGACTCATTAAGGAAATACATATTTTAAAAGAATAATGACATTTAAGCATCTAAATATATATACATATTAAAAATAAATAAATGAGGTTTTAAAATGGTTAGTAATTCTCTACCTGTTTTAAAATAAAAAAAACTTTAAAAATTAGTTTATAGGTCAAAAATACAGACTCTCGTCTTTATCCAGTGACCCAAGATAGGATTAAAAAAAATCTCAATAAACAAAATCCGATTTTGCAAAAAGCTTCTGCCTAGCAAAGGAACCCACGACCAATAAATTTATACCAAGAAAAAAAATTAAGAAAATAAATATCAATTTTTTTTTTTTTTTTTTTTTTTTTTTGCCAAAATGTTGTAAAAGTTCACTCACTCTCAGACATCGACGTTCTGTCCAGTCCCTGACATTTGCAGTTCTTCAATACTCAGACCTGATCTGAAATGTGAGACGAGATACCAGTTTGACGAAGGCTTCAAGGAAGAAAAATTAAAAAAAAAAAAATATTTACCCTTTCAGGAGTGGATAGATCTCTCGCGTTTTACGAGACGGAGACTTCTAAAAAGTAGAACGGGTTCCAGATGTGACTGGAACTTGTGTTGAGATTTGTAAGAGTATTTGACTGAATTGAATTCGAGTACTTATGCTTGAATTTGAAACTGAATATATTTCATTCTTGCGAAATGCAAGACTGAATTCAGTTCACGTATTTTTATGTGAGTTCGAAATTTATTTTTTTATGTTATGACAAGAGAGAAGATTACATGACTTTCAAACGTTCTTTTGATTTGTAATTATTGATAATTACAATGATTAAAATGCTTTTGTGGATATTATTAACAAAAGACAGAACTAATACACCGACAGTGGGTCAAAATAAGACACGTGACGTAGCAGAATAAAACTATGCAAAAAAACTTGTTGAAATCATCCCAATTTCTACTATTTATGAATCTTACTTAAAAATTCATATAAAACCCCACAAAAAAACTGTAACATCGGCCATTAACATATAATAAATACAAACATCAAAATTCAAATCAGGTTGAATCAGCCACCATCCCCCTCCCAAGAATTTCATGAAATAAAACACAAAAATGTTTTGTCAATAATTTCATCGCGACGTAATTTGGGGATGTAATCAACCCTTCATTCACAATTTGACGTGATAAATGACCTGTTCTTTCAACCCCAAAGTAATCCAATTACCTTCGTTTTAACAAAATGTCAAATGACGTTTATTGAAAGCTGTCACTTAGATTTCGCCAAGCTTACAGTTTGCGTTTGAACTGATTATTATTATTATTATTATTATTATTATTATTATTATTATTATTATTATTATTATTATTATTATTATTATTATTATTATTGTCCTAGTAAATTTGGTATATAAGTTTTCTACGACAATTATATAATAATAATAATAATAATAATAATAATAATAATAATAATAATAATAATAAAATAATAAATGTGGTTTATAAGCTTTCTACGGCAATTAAGAGAATAATAATAATAATAATAATAATAATAATAATAATAATAATAATAATAATAATAATAATAATAATTGTCCCACTAAAATTCTTATATCAACCCTCACCTACAATTTAAAAGAACTACACCTCTCCAGACACATTTCCAAAACATAAATCAACCCCACAGTAGCCACTAACCCATCTGACGCCTATCATAACCCCTTTCCCCACAACCTCCTAACAATAATAACCTGAGATGCGCAAGAAATGGGATCCCTTTCTGAAAATTTGATGAATCAACCCTCACAAGAAATTAAAAGAACTACACCTTTGAGAATAAATTTGCAAAAATAAATCAACCTTTCTGAGGCTTTGATGAATAAAGATCCGACAAGAAATGGGATAGGAACCTTTCTAACCCCTTTGATGAATAAAGAACCTCCTAAAACCCATAGGCCACCTGAGATGATGAATAAAGATGCGCAAGAAATGGGATAGGAACCTTTCTGAGGCTTTGATGAATAAAGACAGACATGGCCATTAATTCGAGTAGCCTCCCTTGTAATTGGGTTGTGCAAGAATGAATTCTGCATCTGATATGATTGAAAGGGATTTATAGGAGTGTGTTTATCTTGCAATAAGACCTGGGGTTTGGAAAGAGGTCTCGGAAGAAGGAGGAATGTGTGTGTGTATACATACGTACATACACACAGCAAACCTTGACAAATCTACCACCAACTAACCGTGACAGAAAGCCTCTATTATCGGAAGAGTAAGGCCATGCCTCTCCTCCGCGGAACAGCGAACTTAAATAAGAATGAAATTGCTTTGATGTGGAACAGTTCCCTAAGGGAGTTGTTCTCTACGTCAAATATCGCCTGAAAATTCAGTTACACAATTTTTGAGTGCCTGTTGGAACTTTCGTTCCCTATAGAATTCGCCAATTCTGACACAGACCTCAGTGAAAAGATCTGAACTTTTTTTATAACACTTTAAAAAAATACTCAAAAAAACTCTCCCTAAAAATAAATCTTCTAAATGGAGTTTTTTTTGTGGTTGTAGACCAGAGGAATTGCTTTTTGACGCCAGTTTCACGAAATCAATCAGTCAATCGCGAGCCCTATAATGTGAAGGAAGAGAAATGGCTATTTTTTTTAAGTTTTATTACGAGAGAAAAACTTTAGAATAAATAGATGAATTATTAAATAAATATATAAATGAATAAGTAGATAAATAAAGAAAATTATCGACTGGAAAAAGTTCCACTAAGTATCACAACTACATAACATCACGAGAGAATCTGGTCTATGTATCTATCTGTCAATCAATCTGTTAATCAATCTATCTATCTATCTATCTATCTATCTACCTATCTATCTGCCCAGGAACGATAGACAGACTCGATCCATTATTGAACGAAGGCAGGCAGGCAGGCATGCGGCCAAACCCATTCTGATTATTGAGTGAATATATTATTTAGCTCTCTCGGGCAGACGAGGAAGGAACCGCGTCGATGACGTCATTCACTTCCTCTTATTTTCTTAATTCTGTTTTTCCTTTGCGTCTTCTTCTTCGTAATGTTTCTCAGTCTGAGTTCTCGGAATATTTTTTGTGTTGTTTCTCATTTCCTGCATTTGTTGACGTGCGTTGCCTGGTTGTCTTTTCCTTAAAACAATTTTGTTTTATTTTTCTTTATTTTTTTGTCTTACTGTGATTATACTTTCGTCTTATGTGTATATATATATATATATATATATATATATATATATATATATATATATATATATATATATATATATATATATATATTATTATTATTATTATTATTATTATTATTATTATTTTTATATTGAATATAATTATCTTTATATTAAATAAAATTCTTTTCTCTACCACACAAGATTGAGAAGACTTAATATAAAATTATTATTATTATTATTATTATTATTATTATATTATTATATTATTATATTATTATTATTTTATTTTCCAATTATTTTCATATTGAATATAATTATCTTTATATTGAATAAAATTCTTTTCTCTACCACGCAAGATTGAGAAGACTTAATATAAAATTATTATTATTATTATTATTATTATTATTATTATTATTATTATTATTATTATTATTATTATTATTATTATTATCACCACTTCTGAGACCTCTTCTCTCCATTCACTTAAGACGTTTTATAGCCTCCACTTGATTGATGGCGACGGATATAATTGATGAATAGATGGATAGACCGATAGACAGATAGATGGAGAGATGGACAGAGATTGATAAAGATGAATAGAGACGGCCCAGAAACCCCGATATAAGGAACTTGATGAATCATCATAGTTTTCAAGAATTCGTCTTATTTCTTTTGACAAATTCCCCACTTATCAAAGGTTATGTGGTTGAGTGGGAGGTATTTTTTATCAGGGAGAGGTTTTTTTGGGGCGTTTTTTAGATATTTTTTTTATGGAGTATTATTTAATAATAATAATAATAATAATAATAATAATAATAATAATAATAATAATAATAATAATGAAATAATTTTCAAGGAGAGGTTTTTGGGGCGTTTTTTTTTTTTTTATGGAGTATTAATAATAATAATAATAATAATAATAATAATAATAATAATAATAAAATAATAATAATAATAATACTGAAATATTAACATATTCAGTGGGAGTTTTTTTTTTAGGAGAGGTTTTTAAGTTTTTAAAAATAATAATAATAATAATAATAATAATAATAATAATAATAATAATAATAATAATAATAATAATATTCAGATATCAGTACCAATCTCTGTTTGAAATTGGGATATATTTAGACAGGAAGATTGTGAAGGATTTTTATCTCAAAGAAATTATGATTATTATTATTATTATTATTATTATTATTATTATTATTATTATTATTATTATTATTATTATTATTATTATTATTATTATTATGCACATCACAAGGCGAAATAGCAAAGAGTCCTGAATATATTTACAACACACGAACCGAAGTCTGGAAAAAAAAAATTCCAAAAGAAACAGAAGCCATATATAAGATTCCCCGGACATAAAAGTATTGGAGAGCGACGTTAAAAGCGTCTATTTGCGTCTGTTTCCTCTTTTCTATTTCCCCCCGGGAGGTAATAGACCAGCTTTTATGAATGAAACAGCCCCAATATATTCCATTTGTTTTGCATAAAGTCATTGCATGCAACCGATCCTCTCTCTCTCTCTCTCTCGTTCTCTCTCTCTCTCTCTCTCTCTCTCTCTCTCTCTCTCTCTCTCTCTCTCTCTCTCTCTCTCTCTCTCTCTCTCTCCTGCATTTGCAAGCAGAGCGTGCAATCTTTTTGATGCCATTAAGAGCAGTGATCGACGCTGAATCAGTTTGCGTTGCGTGTTTGGTTTTGTTTTTGTTTTGTTTTGTTTTTGTTGTTTTCGTTACGATTTGGGTATATTCTGTGGTGTTCCCGTTTCGTTAATGGTAATACTTTACAACTGAAATGGTTCTTTGTTTTTTTGTCATTTATTTGTTATGTTTTTGACAAAGACACTGACTTTGCAAATCCAATGTATTTGATTTTAATTGTAATTTTTTTTTTGTCAAAGTTACTGACATAGTAAATCCAATGTATTTGTTTTTAATTGTCATTTTTTGTTTTTGTTTTGTCAAAGTTATTGACATACCAACCATAATGTCCTTTTTAAAACTGTCATTTTTTTTGTTTAGTCAAAATTACTGACATACTAACCTAAATGTCTTTTTTTAAAACTGCCAATTTTTTTTTTTTTTGTTTTGTTAAAGACATGACTTACCAACTGCAATGTCTTTGCTTTTTATTTATCAAATATTTATGTTTTGTCAAAGACCCCTCCACAAAAATTTTCATTAATTTACTGAATATGCTGCTTCTGAAGACGTCAAGTTCATTAAGGTTGTCTGATATAATCTTAAAAAATTGAAATATTATTTTTTATGCTCTATGAAAGATCTTTCCACCAAACCACAATAAAATACGAAATTATTGACTTCTCATGATAATCATAAACACGTCCCATTCCTGTACAATTTCCAGAGAAATAAAAAGTTTATTTGTAAATGAAAAATATTCAATAAATTCTCTTACATTCTCTAGTATTGAAACTTATCAATGGAATCAATAATACCGATTGAATATTCTTTCACTTCCATGTCTTTCCACTCTATCAATTCTATAGAAATCCCAGATAGATAGATCGCCCACTGAATAGACGATAGATCGCGGGAAATAGAAGAAAAGGATTAAAATAGAAATTCTCGGTAAAATCGTTCTTTAGATTTGATCTTGGAACTAAATCGCTTCGAGGTTTCGGATCTCTCTCTCTCTCTCTCTCTCTCTCTCTCTCTCTCTCTCTTTATAGTCCTAAAAAGTGAAGTAAGTACCTGACGGTTAGTCGACTGTGTGGTTTGTAAACAGATAGAGAAAAAATTTATATATATATATATATATGTGTGTGTGTGTGTGAGAGAGAGAGAGAGAGAGAGAGAGAGAGAGAGAGAGAGAGAGAGAGAGAGAGAGAGAAAGAGAGAGAGATAAACATCCACCACAATCCTTACTCTTCAATAAAAAAAAATATCCGTTTTCATTTCCATAAATATTTCCTTTGCACACAAGAGAGAGAGAGAGAGAGAGAGAGAGAGAGAGAGAGAGAGAGAGAGAGAGAGAGAGAGAGATACACCGGATACCTTCAAGCGATTCCGCTTAAAGATTGTGTTTTTGTGATGATCTTTTATTTTCCAGGATTATTTCCCTGGAAATATTTCCTGGAATCTTCATCCAGGCGAGGGGAGCTGATGTGGATATATTTACTATATATATATATATATATATATATATATATATATATATATATATATATATATATATATATAGAGAGAGAGAGAGAGAGAGAGAGAGAGAGAGAGAGAGAGAGAGAGAGAGAGAGAGAGAGAGAGAGAAAGATAGATAAATAGTACCTAGAGAACTTAAGCAATGTAATGTTAGGTTAGGTCAGGAATTGCTCTAAAAGGTTAGGTAAGGTCAACTTAAGTAAGGTTGGTTTTAAGTCACTCTGCTGGAGAGAGAGAGAGAGAGAGAGAGAGAGAGAGAGAGAGAGAGAGAGAGAGAGAGAGAGAGAGAGCTCACGCTCACTAAATCTAAAACCGGGAGCGAAGGAGGAAAAGTTTCCACTCTGCTATTAAAATTCACGTCCTGATCTTTCTTCTTCTCTCTCTCTTCTTTCTCTCTCTCTCTCTCTCTCTCATCCCCTTCTCCCCCTCAGAAGTTCCCATCAGTTAGAACAACGATATTGCCAAAGTTCCTACATAAAGCGACGGATGAATACCTCCGAATGTGTCTTGGCCAAGATGTTGATTTTCTTCTGGATTTCTCAAATGAGGAATATTTGAGGCCCTGCAGGATTACGCCGAATGATACTGGGAGAGAAGTTTTTGGGTATTTAGAGAGAGAGAGAGAGAGAGAGAGAGAGAGAGAGAGAGAGAGAGAGAGAGAGAGAGAGAGAGAGAGGTGAACATACAAATGAATATGGAAAAAGTGTAAGTATGCACAATGGTATCTACGGGGCTCATGTTATGTTAAGGTTGGTACTTAGTCACTCTGATGGAGAGAGAGAGAGAGAGAGAGAGAGAGAGAGAGAGACCCTTCCCACGCCCCCTAGAGGGTAGCCACATCCATTCTTTCCTGTGTGTTCCCAAGATAATAAAAATGCAATTAGTCCCTTCAAGTATTCTTGATAGCCTGTCAGTTTTTTATCAGAGTTCATTTCTTCTCGAGAAACTTTTGTATTCTGACACTTATATATTAAATTTATGTCGAACCTCATTCATAGTTAACAGTTTGAAAACTTGAATGATTTCCTGAAAGATGACTGGAATAACTAGTAAGGCCATTAAGCTCGAATGAAAAAGAAAATATAAATTCATTAATTTTTTTTTATACGTCTTGTACGCGCTCTCATGATAACTCCAGTCTGATTTGTATTCGACGTGACGCTGATGATCATTTACAACTAGAAGAGTCTGCCTTCATTTCCACCTACCAAATCCTATTTCAGCCTCTAGATCCTATAATATCCTTAAAGGTATCATTCGATATCCTTCAGCCAATGTAGGAACCTGTCCCATTTTGTGTTTAGTAATAAGTTTTTGTTAATTCTGTATAAAAGAGTAATACTCTTATCTCTACCATATGGCAATATTTTTGCACTCCCAGAATCCTATGATATCCTACGACATTTAACGAATATCCTAGATATCCTTCATCCTATTTAGCGATCCACTCCTCGCAACTGGTTCTAAACACACTCTGACCATTAAGTAAAAACTCTTTTTTGAAGGATTTTGAATTTCTGCTTTATCCAGCAAGTAATAACTAGTTTGAAAAGCACTTTTCAATAAAGTTTTTACTTGGCACTTTTCTACAACACTTTTTTCCCCTGCCAATTTAGCAAAGACTCTCAGGCAGCCAGCACTTAAAACTGTAAACTCCTTTTCATTCTAAAAATAAATGTTTTACGAGAGAATGTTTCTACTGACAGATTTTATTAAAAGCAAAGTGGGTTTATTTAATTTTGACATTTTAATCCAAATAGGAAAAAATATATAATACATAAAATGTATATACATAAAATGTATATATATATATATATATATATATATATATATATATATATATATATATATATATATATATATATATATATATATATATATATATATATATATATATATATATATAAAACTACACGAATCAGCCAGTTCTTGTGGCTTGGATAAAGCTGCCAATATTATTTTAGTTATCCTGAAAAATAATTACTTAGATTATATTGGATTATTAATGAAAAAGGATGCATACATATATAAATATATAAATATATATATATATATATATATATATATATATATATATATATATATATATATAAATATATATAGAAATAGCTTCTATATAACCCAAACTCCCTCCCTCAAAAAAAAAGAAAAAATCACTTTACCAACACAACTCCCTCATCACAAGTCACCCAATCTCCCACATCTCCAACACCAACACATTCTCCAACATTCCCCAACATCAGCCTTGATGCCAACAAGGCAAGAAATATTGACAAGAATTCCTCTTTTTGCCTTGTTCCTGCCTTGCGAGTCCTTCCAGCCTTGAGGAGGGGGACCTCTTCTTCTTCTTCTTCTTCTTCTTCTTCTTCTTCTTCTTCTTCTTCTTCTTCTTCTTCTTCTATTCCTTGATGAAGGATGCACCATGTCCCTGTGTGTATATTTTATATATTTTTCTTTTCCACTTCCCTGGGGGCGTCAAAAACGAAGTGGTTATGGGGACTTCCCTGGGGTCCTTCTCTCTCTCTCTCTCTCTCTCTCTCTCTCTCTCTCTCTCTCTCTCTCTCTCTCTCTCTCTCCTGCGGTTGGGGGGTTTCTGAATAAATAATAAGGCGAAGGAATTTCTTCAGGGATGAGAAAGATGGTGATACGGCCCTTCTCTCTTTTAGAAGTTTTTTTTTTGTAGTTTTTTTTTAGCTTTCTCTTTTAGAAAGTATTAAAGGGAAAGTAATATATGAGATTTTTTTCTGTTTTACAGATTCTATCTATAATGTCAAGGCTTTAGAAGTTCCTTCTTTCATTAAGAGGTATTTTTTAAGTGTTTTTTTACTTTCTTTTTTAGAAAGCATTAAAGAGAAAGTAATATATGAGATTTTTTCTCTTTTATATCTTCTATCTGCTATGCCAAGGTTTTAAAAGTCCCTTCTCTCTTTCAGAGATATTTTTTTAACTGTGGCTTTTTTTTTTTTTGGCTTTCTCTTCTAGAAAGTATTAAAATGGAAAGTTATAATCGTATTTTTTTCTGTATTATGGCTTACATCCACAATGCCAAGTTTTTAAACATCCCTTTTCTATTTTAGAGGTAGTTTTTTTTATTCTTTTGGATTTTTGGTTCTTTCTCTTTTAGAAAGTATTCCAGAAAGCTTAATGCTAAAAGGTGCATGTACATTGTACATTATATATATATATATATATATATATATATATATATATATATATATATATATATATATATATATATATATATATATATATATATATATATATACGATGTATATGCACTTTTTAGCATTGAAAAGTCTAGAGTACTTTCTAAAAGAGAAAGCCAAACAAACCACAAGAACTGAATAGATTGATAGATAAATAGATAGATAGATAGATAGATCACCAACTTTCAAATCACATTCAGTTCTGACCCACTTAATCATTTAACTTTCTTTTTTTACTTTCTCTTCAAGACAAAGGATTGGCGGACATAATATTGGAAAGATTATTGCTCAAATTTATAACCCTTTGAATTATAAAACATTTCCACATCAGTCGAGTAAATATAAAAATGTACCGACTTATAAATACGTGATTCAATTTCTTTCTTCGTTCAGGAATAAATCAAAACATTACGAGGGATTATAACTGGTAATGGAACGCTCTTGATAAATATGATAGAAAGAAGTGGAATTTTAAGTGGCGTAAATATGAATTATTGTTGTTAAGTTCCGGCCAAAATACGTATCAGTTAGATGAGCCACGTTTTATTGCGAAATTACCACATAACACGTGGAAATGTGTATATTTTGTTTTTTGTATTCTCTCTCTCTCTCTCTCTCTCTCTCTCTCTCTCTCTCTCTCTCTCTCTCTCTCTCTCTCTCTCAGGAAATGGGATTATTGAAAAAGCAATTTCAAATAAATATCATTATAGGAAATCAATTATGAATACAAAAATCTACTCAGGCTCACCAAACAAGAATCTGTTTTCATTACATAATAAAGAAAAAATAAAAGAATATTTATTTCTGAATTTGCAATGAGACTTTGCTGAAATATAGAGTATAAGAGTAAGATTATTATTATTATTATTATTATTATTATTATTATTATTATTATTATTATTATTATTATTATTATTATTATTATTATTATTATTATGGTAAAAATATTTTATGTCTTCTCTAAAGAAATATTTTTACATGAGGGTGTTCTTCCTTAATATAATAATAATAATAATAATAATAATAATAATAATAATAATAATAATAATAATAATAATAATAATAATAATAATAATAATAATAATAATAATAATAATAGTTCTGAAACCTTAATCATGGAAAATTAACTTCAAAATATAAACCTAAGAAAAATTACCTTCCAAATATTGCCCTAAAATTTGCTAACAAAAAATTAACCAAATATTACCTTAAAAATTGGCTTAAAGAATTACATAAATAAATGCCCTTAAAATAATTGACTTCAGGGAACTATCCTAGAAAAATTACCTTAAAAAATTACACAAAAAAACTGTACCCTAAAAGATTACATTAAAAACACCCTCAAAATAATTGCCTTCAAAGACTACCCTCAAAAAATTACCTTCAAAACAATTACCGTAAATGAAATCTCCCTAAACAATTACATTCAATACATCCTAAGAACAATTGCCTTCAAAACTCCCCTTAACAATTTACCTTCAAAAATTTAGCATCAGCAAAATTAACCCTAAAAAATTACATTAAAAACACCAACAAAATAATCGCCTTCAAAAGTTACCCTGAAATAATTACCTAAAAAATTTCCCTAAAAACATATCCCCCAAAAATTTACATTAAAAAAAACACAAAATAATTGCCTTCAAAAATTACCCTAAAATAATTACCCAAAACATTTCCCTAAATAAAAAATATCCTCTGAAAATTTACATCAGAAAACTGTATTTGCCTTCAAAAATTACCCTAAAATAATTACCCCAAAAATTTACCTAAAAAAGATATCCCCCTAAAAATTTGCAAGAAAAACACCCCCAAAATAATTGTCTTCAAAAACTGCCCTTAAAAAATCACATCCAAAAACCTACCCTTGAAAAATTAACCCTAAAAAAATTACATCAAGAAAAACCTCAAAATTATTCCCTTCAAAAACCCCCTTTAAAAAAATCACCCTTGAATATTCAACCCTCAAAAAAATTCACATTAAAAACACCCTTCAAAAACTCCCCTAAACAAATGGCCTCAAAATAAATTTTCCCCTCAATCTGGAACTTTAATCTAAGTTTCCGTTCTCCCAGATGAAATTTTATCTCCCGAATCCTTCAGCAGCATCCGGCAGGACCCTCCAAGGACCGCGGGGTGCCAGAAGAGGCGCCTGTCCGTCGCCTGGCTCCATTCCAGCAGCCCTGGAATCGCTGGAACCCGCTGGAACCAATGATGATGTTCTTGGGCTGTCGTGGTGTCTGTTGCTACTGCATTGGAGAGAGAGAGAGAGAGAGAGAGAGAGAGAGAGAGAGAGAGAGAGAGAGAGAGAGAGAGGGTGTTATGTAAGTGTCAGGAGGGTGCTTGAGAAATTAATTATTATTATTATTATTATTATTATTATTATTATTATTATTATTATTATTATTATTATTATTATTATACATGGAATTGAGTGTGTGCTATTCACATATACATATACATATATAGTATAATATACATCTGTATATATATACATATATATATTCAGATAAACACATAACTAAAACCTACAAAAATAGAATATGTCAAATGAAAAATATTATATATTCATTATTCCCATCTCATTTTTGTGAATATATATATACCAAAGCACAATCAAATATGCACATAATTATATCATAATTATCTGAGTAAATTTCCTTATTACATTATGTAGCCAATACAATAAACCACAATATGAAACCTGGAGATTCAAAGCCGTAGAGTTATGTATCACCCTCTCTCTCTCTCTCTCTCTCTCTCTCTCTCTCTCTCTCTCTCTCTCTCTCCCCGTGATGTTATGAGACAGGCTTTATTCTCAGTCTGACAGTCTTGATATTTAGGACAATATAAGACCGTCTTATTACGTTATTCAATCTTTATATCATTACCAATACACTTTAAATCATTAGACCTTATGAAAACGACCATCCTGGCCTCGTTAAACTCAAAGATTTAAAGTATATTACTAAACATATACCAAGGTTCAATAGCCGAGAAAAATAGACCTACTTTAAGCCATCATCTTTAGGGAAATATATAAGACCTAATATCCTAAAAAAAAAAAAAAAGGGAATACTTTCATTAATACTTTCTCTAATAACCTTTACATCCCTCAACCTCAAAATGACGAACGAAGGTCAAGAACCCGTCGACAAAAAAGTCGACACAAAAAAAAAGTCGACAAAACCTCGACATTTCATTAGGACCAAGTTTCTCGAGATTATGAAGAAGAAGAAGAAGAAGAAGAAGAAGTGTCTCAGACCACAACACTCTAATGATACGGTTCGTTAACTCGTCCAGGGGTTCCTATAGTCAAGGATCTCTCCTCTGTTCCTTGAAGGAGGTCCTTTGGCCTCATCCTCAGAGTCCTCCAGCCTCGGTCCTTCATAAACAGAGGTCCTTCAGGCGGGAATTCCCCGGGCAAGGACAATGAATTGTCGTGTAAAACGGGTGATTATCAAACTGCTGTTGTGGCGTGGGACGCCATTGTCACTTTTATGGATTTCTGTGTATAATTGATGCTCAGAGAGAGAGAGAGAGAGAGAGAGAGAGAGAGAGAGAGAGAGAGAGATAAATGATGATAAATCGTTTAGCAAAAAACGTATTTATTTATCTATTTACATATCTATTTATTTATCTGGTTTTTGTACGAATTAATCAATAAATGAATATTCAAAATAGCAAATGAAAAATTTCAGTATTATTATTATTATTATTATTATTATTATTATTATTATTATTATTATTATTATTATTATGTCGAAATAAAATTCCTTCTCAACTGACCTTATCGATCGAGTATGATAGAATTTGGCGGAGAATTCCTCCATTTGAATTATGACGAGCTTGTGGCTGAGAGAGAGAGAGAGAGAGAGAGAGAGAGAGAGAGAGAGAGAGAGAGAGAGAGAGAGAGAGAGAGAGAGAGAGAGGATTATATATTAGGCATGAGACAGAGTTGGTGGAGATTGAGAGAAA
>NC_089773.1:13224272-13246772 GCF_040412425.1 Macrobrachium rosenbergii
CGTAATTAAGGGTTGGCTGTAAACACCACATTCAGAAAAAGTTCATTCAGAAGGGGGTTTCCCGAGGCGCCCTTGGAAATCTAGGGTCTCCCCCTGCGGAGGAGCTGCGTAGGTCTTCGGGCCTTCAGGCCCTGGGCACGGTTCTCAAAGCAGAAACGAAATAAGGGCCAAAGAAATTAAATAAACGAGAGACAATGGGAGATAAGTAGATGAGTAGATTCGAGAGTGGCCGAGTTTCTCGGGCTAAGTGAATTTTCTCAAAGGCTGACAGAAGTGTGTTTGTGTGTATGTTTGTGTGTGTATGTGTGTATGTGCGTTTGTTCACCTATTTAGCATCTCGCCTTCAAGGTGATAGACAGCTGCATTAGCAGTCATCTTTTGCCTCTGAATAAATATATAGATATATAGATAGATAGACAAGATATATAGAGAGATAGAGAGATAGAAATCTAGACATCTAGACATTTAGACATCTAGACATCTAGATATCTAGATATCTAGATATCTAGACATCTAGACATTTAGATATCTAGATATCTAGACATTTAGACATCTAGACATCTAGACATCTAGATATCTAGACATCTAGATATCTAGACATCCAAACTAAACCAAACAGACTCATCATCAAAAGCCTCTAAATATATATAAATATATATATATATCATTCATATATATATATATATATATATATATATATATATATATATATATATATATATATATATATATATATATATAGAGAGAGAGAGAGAGAGAGAGAGAGAGAGAGAGAGAGAGAGAGAGAGAGAGAGAGAGAGAGAGAGAGAGAGAGCACCTCTCTCATTAACGAGACAAACTCCCCTTATACTTTAATCGACTTCGGACGAGCGATTCATAATTTCATCTCTATTCACAGGATACATAAAGCTTATTTTAGTCTTGTAGGATACATACTCGGTAATTAAACCATTTGTACGTACGCACGAATGCTTTCTAGGAGTGATGTCGTGTCGTGTACGTGTCGTGTATGTGTCGTGTAGTGTCGTGTCGTGTAAGATAACACGATAATAAAGAATATATGTTACAATATATTTATATATGTGTATGTATGTTTAGATACATATATATATATATATATAGAGAGAGAGAGAGAGAGAGAGAGAGAGAGAGAGAGAGAGAGAGAGAGAGAGAGAGAATTCATAAAAACAAATTCAAAAATCAATAATAAAAATCAAAATCAATAACAAAATAAAAAATAACTCTGAGAATCAAATTTTATTTATCTTTATTTGAGATAAAATCATTGTAACATCTCTCTCTCTCTCTCTGCAAGGAGCGAAAGCTTCACGCATTATTATTTCTGGATGACATGCATCTGTTCTCGAGATGGCCTGAGGTTTGTGGGAGAGAGAGAGAGAGAGAGAGAGAGAGAGAGAGAGAGAGAGAGAGAGAGAATCGTGGATACCTCAACTAAGAGTAAAAATGGTCTTAATTATAGCTCCTTTTTCTCTCTTATTCTTCATAGAGAGAGAGAGAGAGAGAGAGAGAGAGAGAGAGAGAGAGATATCTCTACTTTCTCTCTTATTCTCTTATTCCTCTTCTTCTTCTTAAAGAGAGGGAGAGAGAGAATAACAATATCATAGTTTTCCTATTTTAATCTTCTGTTAATCTTCTTCATAGAGAGAGAGAGAGAGAGAGAGAGAGAGAGAGAGAGAGAGAGAGAGAGAGAGAGAGAGAGAGAGAGAGAGAGAGAGAGAGAGAATAATAATAACTCGGTTATTCTCTATTATACTTATCCAAATCTTCTTCATAGAGAAAGAGAGAGAAATAAAAAGAGAGAGAGAGAATAATTACATCTCCTCTCTCTCTCATATTCCTCTCTTATTTCCTCTTCCTCTTCTTCTTCCTCTTCTTCTTCTTCTTCTTCTTCTTCTTCTTCTTCTTCTTCTTCTTCTTAGCAGGTGGTCTTCTTTAAGAAGTCGCCCTGGGCTGACTTACTGGAGTTCGAAGTCGTTCTTAACAACGGAATTTTTAAGCTTTTCCTCTGATGTATTTCGAGATGAGGTATGTCGACAACGATCTGTGGGCTCGAAATGTCGACCGGATTTGGGTCGACGAATTTCCAGGGTTTTAGGCACGAGATGTTGATATTTCAACACTAAAATCGTCGAGGTTTCTAGGTTAGTCATTGACGATTTTGAGTCTCGAAAGTGTCCATATTACGAGGCTCGAAAGTGTCGACATTTCGAGACTAAATCGTCGACATTTCGGGGATTAAAGTTGTCCACATTTCGAGACTAATCGTCGATATTTCGAGACCAAAATCGTCGACATTTCGAGAATAAAATCGTCGACATTTCAAGACTAAAATCGCCGCGTTTTGAATCTCAAAATTGTCGAAATTTTGAGATTCAAACTGTCGACATATCATTCCTCGAAATTGTCGACATTTCAAGACTTGAAATTGTAGACATTTCGAGATTAAAGCTGTCGACATTTCGAGATTTAATAACCAACATTTCGAGCCTAAAATCGTCGACATTCGAGACGCAAGGAGTCGACAATTTCGAGTCTCGAAATATGGACAATTTTGAGATTCGAATTGTCGACAATTTCGAGTCTCGAATTGTCGACAATTCATATGAGGTTAATAGCAGCTATTCAGTTAACTTCGTTTTAATTAGTCAGAAAGGCTTCTTTAACCCTCTCTCTCTCTCTCTCTCTCTCTCTCTCTCTCTCTCTCTCTCTCTTCTATCTCTCTTTCTCCCGACCTTATAAAAATAATTAGAAAACCAAATTCCTCGTAGAATATATTTCCTTATTTGAAAAGGAATGTTTTTATATACATTCTAATATATTTACAGAACCAAATTCCTCTTTGAATATATTTCTGAATATATTTGAAGAACCAAACCTTATTGGGAGAGGAATATCTCCAGATGTTTCTAAAAATATTTACAAAACCTTTGGAATATATTTCCTTCGTTTCCTCTCCACCCTTAAGTATCAGAAAGGTTCTCTCTCTCTCTCTCTCTCTCTCTCTCTCTCTCTCTCTCTCTCTCTCTCTCTCTCTCTCTCTCTCTCAGTCCACAGAGGCATTAGCCGAGGTTTTATTGCTCTGGTGGTCTGGATGCATCTTAGATATTTGTCATTATTCTTAAACACATCTACGCTCACTTTTATGTTCCAGATGAGGCAATGGGAACGAGAGAGAGAGAGAGAGAGAGAGAGAGAGAGAGAGAGAGAGAGAGAGAGAGAGAGAGAGAGAGAGAAGAGAGCCGGAAAAATTCGCAGAAATCCTGCTATGTAAAAGATTTTATATTTCTTTTTTTTTTTTGTTACTTTCTCTCTCTCTTATTCTCTTTCAAATATTATTCATATTCTTCGTCTGTTTACTTTTCTCATTCTTCTTCCTCCCTGTATTCTTGTTTTTTTTTCTTTGATTGTCTAATCCTTCTTTCTCCTATAACTTGGTGATAATCATAAATAAATAAAAATTAATGTAACCTGTTATCACTAATTTTATTTATTTTTTCATTTCTGATCACTTAAAATTTTATTTTCTTTATTTTCTTCCCTCACTCTTCTACTTCTTTTCTTTACCAGTTTTCTTGAAGGTAAATCAAAACAAAACGAAAAAGACAATTCACAAAACCTATTGTCACTAAAACAACTATCTTTTTTATTTCTCTTTACTAAAATTGTCTTTATTTCATTTTTCTCTAATTCTTCTTCTCACTTTCTCTTTACCAATTTTCTTGAAGGTAAATAAAAATTTATTTATTTTATTTTTTCTTTTTCCTTCTTCTCACTCTCTCTACCAATTTTCTTGAAAGCAAATCAAACTGTCTCATCTGATCAATCCCTTTATGGACCAAAACTCAC
This sequence comes from Macrobrachium rosenbergii, assembly GCF_040412425.1. Taxonomy (NCBI): domain Eukaryota; kingdom Metazoa; phylum Arthropoda; class Malacostraca; order Decapoda; family Palaemonidae; genus Macrobrachium; species Macrobrachium rosenbergii. The sequence goes on from NC_089773.1 coordinate 13,228,140, forward strand.
CTGTTTAATTATTCTCGAACCTGATGTTTTATTTGGAGAATTTACCTGTGAGGAGGGCCAGCTATCTCGTCCCAGGTCAGATCTAGGCCTAGAAAGGCAGGTTAGGCCTATGGAGAGAAAGGATACTTTCTTTCCTTGGCACTTTTCTTGTTCCGTGAGAGTTTTGACTTTCACTTGAAGTTGACAGCAAGAGACAGAAAGTTTTTTTTAGTTTTGTTTTTGTTTTATATTTTTTTTTTACATTTACGTTCCTAGTTAAAGAATGAAAGGTGGTTGAGAGAGAGAGAGAGAGAGAGAGAGAGAGAGAGAGAGAGAGAGAGAGAGAGAGAGAGAGAGAATGGGAAAGAGAAAGAAAGTGAGAGAGAGAGAGAGAGAGAGAGAGAGAGAGAGAAGAGAGAGAGAGAATGGGAAAGAGAAAGAAAGTGAGAGTGAGAGGAAGAGACCAAGAGAAAGAGAGAGAGAGAGAGAAAGAGATAGAGAGAGGGAGAAAGGGAAAAAGGAGAGAGAGAAAGAGAGAAAGAGATAAAGAAAGTGAGAGTGAGAGGAAGAGACCAAGAGAAAGAGAGAGACAGAAAGAGATAGAGAGAGGGAGAAAGGGAAAAGGAGAGAGAGAGAGAGAGAAAGAGAGAAAGAGAGAGAGAGAAAAAGAAAAAAAGAAAAAAGAGAGAAGAGAGAAAAGAGAGAGAGAGAGAGAGAGAGAGAGAGAGAGAGAGAGAGAGAGAGTAAAGAGTCTTATTATTTTCCACTTCCTATCTACCTACAATTCAGTACTTGGTAAAAAATAAATTTATGGCTAAATTTAAGATTAAAATTACATTTTCAATTTCTTAACAATCATTGGTAACTTTAACTCTTGCTAAATGCATCACCTATCACGAATACCATTATAATTAGATAACCATCATTATAATCATCATCTTTCCCATCTCCTTTGTATCTTCGTATCATTATCATCATCATCTTCAAAACAAAAGGAGTTCTCAAATTGCACACTAATGAAAACATGTTTGAAACTAGTTCTGTTTTTCTTAAACTCGACTGGAAAATGAAAACAGCATTGTTTGATGTTTGAGAAAAGTAAAAATTGATAGAAAAAGGAGTTTGTTTTATAGATTAAAAAGTTGGCAACAGGTGTCAGTGAGGAGAGGATATTAGGAAGTAAAGAATGAAAGAATTATCAGGGAAGTGGAGACTAGTGAATGAGGGAATAACAGATAACAAAAGATAATATATTTTAATTCTTGTTTCTCATTTTTATTCTTTACTATTATCTGTGTTACTAATAAGTACTCTCTCTCTCTCTCTCTCTCTCTCTCTCTCTCTCTCTCTCTCTCTCTCTCTCTCTCTCTCTCTCTCTCCCCTTCCATACAGAATAACAAGTTCCCAGAATCAGACCTTAATGGTTGAAAAAGCAATGAAATAAGTATGTAAATTATACATCATTATGTCCATATATATATTTATATAAGCAAACTAAGTATAGTTCCTCATTTGACTATATTTGTTTTTATCCATTACATTCCATTTTTTGCGAAATAATTGTTGGTTTTGGTAATATACTACCAGGATTATATTTCATTACGATTACATTTGTAAACAGCAGGTTTAGTGCTCATTTGAATGTTGTTATAAGGATTTTTATAAGCTAAAGTTTAGTGTTTCATTTGACTCATTTTAATACGTTCAACTTAGCAAAATCGAGTTACTACATCAAACGTTGCTTAGAGAGATGACAGATCATTATAATAATAATAATAATAATAATAATAATAATAATAATAATAATAATAATAATAATAATAATAATAATAATAATTGAAATCAAGAGATGATTTATAAGTAAAGAAATATAGTTTCTCATTTGACTATGGCCCCAGTAATTGTTTACATTATGCCAGGGAACTCCCTTAGACCATTGCTTTCGTACCTCTCTCTCTCTCTCTCTCTCTCTCTCTCTCTCTCTCTCTCTCTCTCTCTCTCTCTCTCTCTCTCTCTCTCTCTCTCGTAAATATGATCTAGATTTAGCCTTATTGTTAGTTGTTAAAAATTGTTTTGGGGACTTTTAATTAAAATATTAATTCCAGGTTATAGTCAACCTTAACATATGTTTCTATGCAATACATTTTATTACAAAATACATAAAGATAGAAAGTACATTCAGAGATTCTATGATATATAACGTTTTATTCCCAGTTTAAATATTTTTTTTTATTTTTCATTTTTTTTATATCTTTCCACATGGGAATATAATTTTTTTTTTTTTATGGGAGTATAAACCTTTCTTTTCAGAGCCTTTCGAAACTCGATCAGAATTACACTCACGAAAGAGAAAGCTTGAAAGAAAGCCTCTTTACCTCCCTGGAGTCCTTTCACAATTAAGGAATCAAACACTCAGTCGTCTAGGACACTCATTCACGAAGGATACTTCAACTATATGGAACCCTCTATTTTTCCTTGGTAGGATCCCCCCCCCCAGGATGAGAATATTTGACCAGCTTTCTCTTTCAGGGGAAAGTAATAAAAAAAAAAAGGACTTTCGAGAGTATCAGAGAACGTGGAGTGAAAGTGAAGTATCCTGGAAAAAGATTTTTGAGGAGAAAGTAAAAACTGGGTCATTTTCAGATTTTGTTTCCCCCTCTCTCTCTCTCTCTCTCTCTCTCTCTCTCTCTCTCTCTCTCTCTCTCTCTCTCTCTCTCTCTCTCTCTCTCTATTCCATCCTATTGATGATTTTTCTTTAGTGCCTCGATTTCAAGTGACTTTTTCAGAGTTCTAGCCATTTTTCCACCTCCTCTTTCACTCGTTTATTCTTTGTCTACTTTTTATCAGTGAGTTTTCTTCCATCCACCTTCGCAGCATTCATCTGTGAACAGTTCTTCCACCATTTATTAGTATTTTCTTGTGTTTTTTTTTCTGGATGAAAAATTAAGTTGAACTTTTTTCCTGTCAATATCAGGGATATCACGTTCGCTCAGTTTTGTCCTAAAAATTGGCAATATTCTCTCTCCTAAATAAACTAAATAAAATTAGTTTTTTATTATAGATCTGTCAATTTTTTAAAACTAAATAAAATTAGTTTTTATTATAAATCTGTCAATTTTTTAAAACTAAATAATTTTTATTTATTATGAATCTGCCCGTTTTTAAAACTAATTAAAATTAGGTGTTGAATCAAAATCTGCCCTTTATAATTTTGCTAACTTTAAATTTCATTGAATCTTTAAAAAACTTTAAGGTGATATTTGTCAATTTGAAACGAGAGAGAGAGAGAGAGAGAGAGAGAGAGAGAGAGAGAGAGAGAGAGAGAGAGAGAGAGAGAGAGAGGAGAGAGAGTCTTGTGATATGTCAGACCTTTTATAACTCACAGAGAGGGCGACAATGGACAATATATGTGACAGACAGACAGACAGACAGACAGATTTTTGACATTTAATCGTGTGTGTCACTCACACAAAGGCAAACGTGCAGTATTAATGCACGGCTCAGTGAGGCGACAACACTCTGGAGTTGCCATTCATTCACTGAAAGTTTTTTTTTTTAATTCTCTCCAGTAGTAAGTGAATTAGAGCTGGTATTTAGGTTGATAGAATGTTTGTTAATTGGGCGAGGAAGTGAGGAAGGATAGATAGGTAGATAGATAAGAGATAGATAGATAAATAGATAGATAAATAGATAGATAGATGGATAAAACTCTCTGTTTATAGAAAGATGAAGGCTTCTGTACTCTAGTTTCACTGCTACTAAATAGAAAGTTTCTCTCTCTCTCTCTCTCTCTCTCTCTCTCTCTCTCTCTCTCTCTCTCTCTCTCTCTCTCTCTAGACATATAGACAGATAAAACTCACTGTGTATAAAAAGATGAAGTTTTCTATACTCTAGTTTTACTGGTACTAAATCGAAAGTTTCTCTCTCTCTCTCTCTCTCTCTCTCTCTCTCTCTCTCTCGATATATAGATAGATAAAACTCATTGTGTATAGAAAGATGAAGACTTCTATACTCTAGTTTTACTGGCACTATATAGAAAGTTTCTCTCTCTCTCTCTCTCTCTCTCTCTCTCTCTCTCTCTCTCTCTCTCTCTCTCTCTCTCTCTCTCTCTCTCAACAGAGGCAAAACAACCTCACCATAAAACCTCACATCCAAATAACTGCCCTCCAAAAAAAAAACTGATTAAAAAAACTAGCAAAAAAAAAACTGTCAATGAAGTGTGTATACAAGTTCTCTCTGTGACAGTTGAAAATGGATCCCTAGTTATTTCAGCTCTGTTAGAATGTCAAATATCCCACGATGGAAGTTAGAATCACGTGAGAGAGACACCACCGGGATTTGTCGTTCTTGTCAAAAGGATATGTGGATGAATATGTCAGATATATGTCACAGCTGATAGATACTCTGACATATCAGATGATGGGAAGTTCTGAAGAAAAGTTCTTGAATACTGAGAGGTGTTTTGTGGAGTTTGTCGCATGATTATTGATTTTGGTCATGAATGATTTCCGATACTCAGTGCCACATTGATTCTTGGACTTTCGTGTGGACTTCTGGACTTCTTCAGTGTTCCATTATAATAGACAATCATTTGTAACCAACCAGCAATGAAGAATATGAAGAACAACCACCTTCTTTAAAAACTATGAAAAATTAAGTCCCTTTCTCGATTTTTAATTTTGGTTCATAGTTGATCATAAATTCAAAATCCTTCTACTTCATTGGGACTATTGTCCTCATAGTCAGAGGAAACAAAAGTATACATACATACATCTATGTGTATTTCAACATCCCACCTCATAGCTAGAATGTACATTAATCCCTTTGAAAGCACAGCCACTGAAACTTGTCTGATTTCAAAATCGTAATTCTGTTCCGAGCCCCTGCGCAATCTTCCTCTACACGTTCGAGAGAGAGAGAGCAAATCATTTATAGGACTTTACAAAATCCATTTCGACATAAAAGTAGCCTTCATCGCATGGATTTCCTGTGGCGGACCCTTGCGTCGTCGTTTGAAGTTAGCAGAGTGAATCTAGCACTCAATTACTTTTTTTTTTATTAATTTTTATGATATCAGCTGAGGGGGAATTGAGAGAGAGAGAGAGAGAGAGAGAGAGAGAGAGAGAGAGAGAGAGAGAGAGAGAGAGGGACAGACAAACAGAGAGACAGAAATTTGATTTAAAGTGGGAGGTTGTATCTGAGCTAGACACTTTCTCTCTCTCTCTCTCTCTGTCTCTCTCTCTCTCTCTCTCTCTCTCTCTCTCTCTCTCTCTCTCTCTACACACACAGTAATTAAATTTAAAATGGTCGTCTCTATCTGAGGCAGACTCTCTCTCTCTCTCTCTCTCTCTCTCTCTCTCTCTCTCTCTCTCTCTCTCTCTCTCTCTCTCTGTATCCCATATCTGAAATGAATTACAGGAAACTAGGTACAAATAGGATTAGAGATTCCATTTCTATCCCAGGCTGCTTCATAGAGTTTATAGAGTTTATAGAAATGGGGGCAGAAAGTGATTTTATAGAAGATATGTTTGCATAGGTATCATAACCTAGATATGCTGCATCTATATACTGTGTTCATAGCGAGAGTATTTGCATGCATGAAGTTTGCAAGCAATTGCTAAAAGGTCCTAAATTACTGATATTTATAAAGATAAATTACTTTTATAGGTTTGATATGTCCTCAATATAGAACTGATTTTATAAACCTGGAGATTAATCAGTCTTTCAGCTGACAACTGATTTTATAGCCTGAAAATTAATCAGTCTTTCAACTGAAAACTGATTTTATAGCCTGGAGATTAATCAGTCTTTCAAGTGAAAATTGATTTAATAGCCTGAAAATTAATTAGTCTTTCAACCGAAAACTTATTTTATAGTCTGAGATTTATCAGTCTTTCAAATGGAAACTGATTTTATAGACTGAAAATTAATCAGTCTTTCAACTGAAAACTGACTTTATAAACCTGGAGATTAATCAGTCTTTCGACTGAAAACTGACTTTATAAACCTGGAGATTAATCAGTCTTTCAACTGAAAATTGATTTCATAGCCTGAAGACTATTTCAGTCTATCAACTGAACTGAAAACTATTTTAACATCTTAAAGATTAAACACTCTTTCAGTTGAGAAGCTTTGATAGCCTGAAGACTGATCAGTCTTTCAGCTGAAGACTAATTTTAAAGTTTAAAGATTTTAATCAGTTTCAAAGTAATTATGTGAACAGAATGTTTCATTCTTTTGAGAAGTTCATAATTCATAGATATTCATCACAAACTTCTATTTCATTTTATTATAACCTTAGAATTCTATGCATGAAGGTTGTAAATTGTGAATATTCTCAGATATAAAATCATTTTATAACCAGAAGATTGTTTTTCTAATTGAAATGAAGTTTTTATTAAAAATAACTAAGTTTCAGTTGAACAATCTTCAGAAAAATCTTCTCAGCTAAAATGGTTTTATCAGTTAGAAAAGTATTGATTATAAATTTTCTGGTTACAAAATGATTTTATATCTGAGAATATCCATAAGTTATAATCTTCATGGATAGATTTATAAGGTTATAATAAATTGAAATAGAAGTTTGTGGTGAACGTCTATTTTCTATAATACAAATAGAAATCTATTATTTAAAAACAATAGATTTCTAGTTGTGTAACAGAAGTACAAAAGCTGAATTTGATAAGAATGGACCTGGAACTTCATAAACTGATATTAATACTAATAAAAACAGTTTTTTTAAAAAACAAGATAAAAAAAAACTACAACCAAAAATTAAAACAGTTTTAACGAGCTTACCAGAACAGCAATACATTACCACAGTTGAAACAAAGACTTACCATTAACCAGTTTGTGAGTCTTGAGTTATCAAAAGGAAGTTTTTTCTTTTCCCTTTCTTTTCTGAGTTTTTTTTTTTTTGTGTGTGTGTGACCACAGCCAGAGGCCAAGCAATTAATTAGCGAATGAAAGTCATTAGCGCCAACTCGGCCCCAAAAACGAAATAACAAAATCTCAGTCGAGTGGTTCTCGAAGTCATGCAACGAGAATTCTGCTTTTGAAGTACGACGGCCTTCGAGATTCGCAAAGGAGTGTACGATAATTTGCTCTTTTTTTGTGTGTGTGGGGGGCATTAATTGCTCGCGTTCCATAATGAACTGAAATTGTGATTATAAAGGATTTTTAGTGTTCTGTAAAAGAAATCTATTGTGCCGGCTTTGTCTGTCCGTCCGCACGTTTTCTGCCCGCCCTCAGATCTCAAAAACCACTGAGGCTAGAGGGCTGCAAATTGGCATGTTGATCACCCACCCTCCAATCATCAAACATACCAAATTGCAGCCCTCTAGCCTCAGTAGTTTTTATTTTATTTAAGGTTAAAGTTAACCATAATCGTGCTTCTGGCAACGATATAGGCCGTAGTTAAAGTTTCATGGGCCGCGGCTCATACAGCATTATACCGAGGCCACCGAAAGACATATCTATTTTGATACCTGTATTTACGAATAGCTTCAGATAAGGTTTTACGTTCAGTGCTGAAAGGATTATAATAATAATAATAATAATAATAATAATAATAATAATAATAATAATAATAATAATAATAATAATAAAAATATATAAATAAATAACTAATAATAATGATTCATAAATAATAATAATAATAATAATAATAATAATAATAATAATAAAAAAAAACACCTCCCTTATTCCTATACAATTCCCCATCGTTCATAACCTTTTTCGTCGAATTAGGCCAAGGTTACTTAACAACCCCTTCACCCCATTCCCCCCTTCCCCCCCCCCAAACCCCGCCCCCATTTCAACAAAGGGCGAAACGCCAGAAAAATCATCCGCCCATTTAGTTGGAGGACGTTTTCCAATTAAGCGACAATGATTCGAAGCGATGTTTAGATTGGGTCTCAAAGCTCGGAAACATATACGTGAGATTTTGCCTGTTTTTCATTTTTTTTTATGTATTTTATTCTGTTTTCTGTTTTCTCTCTTTGTCTTTTCAGGGGTCTCTCTCTCTCTCTCTCTCTCTCTCTCTCTCTCTCTCTCTCTCTCTCTCTCTCTCTCTCTCTCTCTATGACTGAGGTGATAAAAGCATAGAAGATGTCTAAGAACTATTTTAACAGGAGCGACTCTAATTCATGAAGAAACACCAATTCCTTCTAAAAACTATAAAGAGCATTGGGTAATATTGGAACCAGCATAACAGGGAAATGAGCAACACAAATCATTATTATTCCCTGGGTAAAATTTCCTCTTCACAATCGAGATCCCGAAACAACAGTAGCTAAATACTGAAGTGTTTGCCAAGCCATCAAGTACCGACGTTCCAGTGGTGCTTAAAACTCTGACTTGAAATTGGTATGTCATTTTTTTTTGTTGCAGAATGACCTCCATATTGATTAGACGTCGTGATTGCAGGTTTATGAATTGTTTCTTTGTTGTTATTATTATTATTATTATTATTATTATTATTATTATTATTATTATTATTATTATTATTATTATTATTATTAGAAGATGAACCCCATTCATATGGAACAAGCCTACAGGGGCCATTGACTTGAAATTCAAGCTTTGAAAATAAATTTTATTATTATTAATTATTATTATTAATACTATTATTAATTAATAATAATTATTATTCAGAAGATGAACCCCATTCTTAAACAAGCTAATAATAATTGACTTGAAATATATTTGATAATAATTTAATAATTCAGATAATAATAATAATAATAATAATAATAATAATAATAATAATAATAATAATAATAATAATAATAATAATAATAATGAAATATACATGGTTCTTTCTCAGTAATAATAATAATAATAATGTAACATCCAAGGTTAAAACTTCCTTTCTCTCTCTCTCTCTCTCTCTCTCTCTCTCTCTCTCTCTCTCTCTCTCTCTCTCTCTCTCTCTCTCTCTCTCTCCCTGGACTTGCAGAGTGTCATCCAGAACTGATAAAAATCAGAAACTATTTTGTGAAGGACCTTTGGCAATCGAGACGCCATGATTCTGCTTCTGTTGACATTGGCAATTGAAATGTGACCTCTCCCATGATTGTGTTATATATATGTATACATGTATATGTATACATATATGTGTATATATATGTATGTATATATATGAATATTGGCTTTTTAGATGTTTTTGTGTTTTATTCTCCTCATCGTTTATAATTTATTTTCAATCGTGGGTTTAATCTTCATTGTTCTATTAATTATTTTGTTCATCTTTATTATTCATTATTTATAATTCTATTGGTTTATATATATACATATTTGTATATATATATATATATATATATATATATATATATATATATATATATATATATATATATATATATATATTAATAATATATGCATATATTAATATATATATCATCTAATATGAAAAATAACCTTCACAAATCTTAAAAACAAAAGTACCTTTTACAACCTAATCTAATTATTTAATTGTTCTAACTCATATATATAATTTATTACGCGATTTCTGATTTTTAACCTTAAAAAAATAATTAATTAATCTGCAAAACGAAATTACCTTGGCGTTCCGCAAGGGAAACTGCTGGTTACCTTCTCGTTCTTGCCGTCAGAAAGGCGCATGCGCTGGTATCATCTCCAGCCAATGGTGACCGTCTATTCTCTAAATCAGCCAATCAAATGAGAGGTCTCACAGTCACCTCGGTTTCAGCCAATCGCCTGCTTTGTCACAAGTCGTTAAGGCTCATTTTTCACTCGATTTCGTTGATGCTTAGCGTAAAATTCTTCAGTTAATCAGATGTTTATAACGAGTGAACAGCTTTTCGTCTAGTGCTTAAGAATTGCTTTGTTAAAACTAGCTAGTACCTTACCAATCATAATTCAAGTGTTTTCAAGTGTTGTTAAGTGCTAAAATCAAGTGTTTTCAACTGACCCCCTTGTGGCAAAAGTGTCATTAAGCATCCGGGAGCAAAATGAACCCAAGTGCGCTTTTTAGAAGCCTGCCGGTGTGACCCACTAACAATAAACAGTCAATTTTTTGGGGGGGTGGGTACGATGTGTCTCTAAATAGTCCTGTTAGTGTAATTACTGCTAAACGCCAATATTGCTCTTTTTCCCAGCCTTTATTGAAAGACTTATTGCCTGCGTTCGGTGCCAATTTCGCGCCCCAGGCTAATTTGGGCGCGTCCCATTGGCCAGAAATTACAAATATTCCCGGAAATTCTATTGAATTCGATGTAGTTTCTGAGGGGAAAATGGAAGGATGCATTGCAAACTGATTTGGAATCATGGAGCTCAATTTCGGAAGCTTATATTACATGTTGATTAGGCCTAAAGGGCTCCAGACGGCTTTCTGTGACGATGGACGCATTCCAAAATGATTTTAGAAGACTTTGTCACGCGTTGAATAGGCCTAAAAGAATTCAGAGACTTCATGCGTTGAAGGACATCTCCCAAGTGATTTTAGAAGCCTGTGTTACACGTTGAATATAGGCCTAACAGAATCAAAATGTCGGAGAGCTCTCAAAAGATTTCAGAGATCTCTATTACAAGTTCGTTAGGCCTACAGTGCTCCAGAAGTATTTTATCTCCCGGATACTGGAAAGGCCTAAATGAAACTGGAAATCTCTACTGGATGCTGGATAGACCCCCCAAAAATACTGGATATCTACACTGGACGGATCAGCCTTCTAAAAGTAAGTAGGCCTAAGAAAAGCCTTTTTTTATGCAAATTTAGCCTGGTAGGTTTTTATGCAAATCTGAAAATTATCTTTAAATATTTATATACCAGTTACCTCCAGTGTTTGTTGAAATTACCTGTAAATATTATATATAAAAATTAAAAACTTAAAGATTCTTTAACGATGGGACTGGCTGGGACGTCACGTCTCACACAGATTAAAACCTTTAGCTTAGCAGACAGTCTCAAACATTTTAAGTGTAGTGGTGTCTAGTGGTAGGGTGGAGAGGGGGAGGGGGTGTTCTAGACCACCCAACCAAACACCCCTCCTTCCCCCCCTAACTAGACAAGTCAGGTAGACGCCAAGTCTTAAGTAAGTTCAGGATAGCGAAGGTACCCTCTTAAAATATTTATTTATTTTGTCCGTCTATCCATTACTACAAATAAACAAAATCTTCCATCTAACAAAAATCGTTATATAAATGCATAAAGTATTTACATACGCAAAAAAGTCGCTGAGAGAAACGTTGTATAGATATTAATGAAGGAAAATGCTTCGTGGAACTGCGGTGGCTAAAATATCAGTAGTTGTTGGGGCTCGTTCCTTATGCTTTATCGCGCCGTTGGAACTGTTCAGCACGAAATTAAATTGTACCTTTTTTTTTTAGCTCATTCGAACGGTATAATGACTTTTGCCGGGCCATAATCGTAAACAGAATTTCTCCTTAAATGGGAAATTCAAAAGAACTAATATCGTTCCCGGGGTGGAAAAGTAGATATTATCGCTAAAGTATTATTTAGATTTAGATCAAAAGCTCGAGATGATTTTTGTAGTTACTAAATTTCTGTAGGTCTGGAAATTTTCACCACGGCAATAAATATAAAGAAATATATTTTATTCATTAAATAACAATATTCAAAAACCAATTACCGTAGAGATTCGAAACAAATCTATAAAGACGAACCGCTAAATATCTGACTCTACCCAACCAATAATCATAAGTAAATCGCACTTAAACGCGAAGACAAACAGTATGACCACTTACTTACGAAGATCAAAGCTTCGCCGTGTCAGGGTACCACCAATTACGAGCGGTAGAGGGAAATAAAAAGATAATGTGAGAGATGACACGATAATTTTCCCACTCTGGGCACGAAACTGGTTGCTAGGGGGTGACTGTTTCAGAGAAGAAGTTGCCATCTGCGATGTTTTGACAGTTAGGTGTTAGCTGGATAATGGTGTAGGTTTTTAATTGTTACAGTATGTATGTATGTATGTATGTATATATGTATATATATATAGATAGATAGATAGATAGATAGATAGATAGATAGATAGATAGATAGATAGATATATAAATTTTGAAACCCGGCCGTCAAAAAAGATTGTACATATACCAACTGAAATCTCTCTCTCTCTCTCTCTCTCTCTCTCTCTCTCTCTCTCTCTCTCTCTCTCTCTCTCTCTCGCTAAAGATCTTCAGAGTTACTCTCTTGCTAAATATCTGATACATGTAAATCACGCTACTACATTCGTCTTATTGATCATTCACCAAACTATATGGCCCACCCCAAAATCGACTCGTTTCTAGCCCTCGAAATTCCACGAACGCTTCCCTTGCTTCGCTTTACGCTTTATTTCCTCGCCTCTGTTCCTTTAAAGAATTCAATAACGCCTCAGGAATCTTGCTTATTAATTCAGTAACCGATGTCGGGTCCCTGCGTTGTTCTATTTTTTTTTTTTTTGGGGGGGGGCGGGGGCGGGGGCGGGAAGAGAGAGGACCCAGCCACCTTCATTCAAAATATATTCCCCGCCTGATTGCCTCATCATTTTATTCACTGTCTCGTCTCTCTCTCTCTCTCTCTCTCTCTCTCTCTCTCTCTCTCTCTCTCTCATTCTGTATTTCTGGAAACTAAATATCTTTATTCATTTCATTATCATAACTTATTCTTAGTCTGTCATCTTTCGAAACTGTGTCCTCCGATCGCAGCTATTTGTGACTTGAGTTTTATTTTCCAACTCTCTTTTTCTCTTTGATTGCATTGTCTTTTATTCCCGATTTTTACTCGTTCTGTTTTAGGAATCTTTATTTTTGCTATATGTTGTGTACGCACGTGTCTGTATAGATTTATTATTAAGAAAATATTTATTTTTATATATCCTGGTTAATGACAATTTCATTCGAGATAGATACCTTTTTTACAGTCCGGAAAAAACACCAGTTTTTGACAAAAGTGTATTTGTATTATTTAGGAGAGCCATTCTTATATATCCTGGTTAATGACAGTTACATAAAAAATATAAACCTTTTTACAGTTCCGAAAAAAACACCAGTTTTTAACAAAAGCATATTTTCATTATTAAGTTGGTCGTTCTTATGTGCCCTGCCTCATAACAGTTTCGTAAAAGATGTAAAAACCTTTTTACAGTCTAAAAAAAACACTGTTTTTAACAGACAAACAGAAAACGAAACAGAACGGGCATCAATATACCTCAGAGTAACAGAAATATTTCCGGAAAATCAAAGACGGGAGAAGTATAATAACAGAAACTTTTTTATTTAAAAAAAACTTTTAGAGTCCCCAAAAATTGCCTATTTTTAACAAAACCCAAAATACAAAATGTTACAGAACGCACAATAATAACTTCAGGAATTACAGAATCATTCCCAGAGAACTAAAGAGAGAGAAGAAAGTTATATTATTAAAAAAAAAATTTTTTTTATCTTTCAAATATAAAACTCGACTTTTCAGCCTCGGTCGAATATTCAAAGTCTAATCTTTACGCGCGAATCTACACGAGAGGGGGCGGGGAAGGGGGGGCGGGGGGTTGAAGGGAAAATCGACCTTGTCCTGAATAAATCCGGCGTTTTGAATAAAAGATACAAGAGTCAATTTGTCTGGAGGGCCTCGTGCAAGCAGTGAGGACTGATTGCCCCCTCTCTCTCTCTCTCTCTCTCTCTCTCTCTCTCTCTCTCTCTCTCTCTCTCTCTCTCTCTCTCTCTGTTTGGACTGGCAACAATGGTTAGGGGCTGAACTTATCGTACACACATTCGAGACTTCCTAACTGGTTGGGAATAGACATGTCACGTACGTAGGCTGGTGGTGGGAAAACGTATCGTACTGGATTCTCAGTAGTGGGAAAACGTATCGTACTTTTCTCAAAATTGTGAGAAAATAGTCTCTCACAATGGTGTGGGAAAACATCGCTCATTCTCAAAATTGTGGGAAAACAGTTTCTCACAATGGTTGGGGAAAACATATCGTACACTCATCTAATTCTCCTTCATTCTGATTTATCCCCTAACTGGCAACTGCCATCCCTTTCAAACCTTCACATCAAATTCCTTCGATTTTTCCCAATATCTTCGTACTTTAAGGTAATGTAAATCCCACCCATCTGCATATGAAGCCTAATTGACGTTCCATTAACCTGAAGCAAATAGTATGAAGACCTTTACTTAGTCGGCTGAGAGATGTATGATAATTACCAGAATTTTTTTTTCTTTAGCACCAGTGCTTTTGAATAAAAATAATTGATTAATGAACTCCAGTTTTTTTTTTATTTAAAGTTAAATTAGCTTTTCATCATTATTATTTTTGTTGGCTTAACTGTATTTTGAAATATACAGTCAGCAATTAGCATTGTGCTTGACTGTGTATAATTATATGCATATTGTAAAAAAAGTGTTTACAAATCAATCATACGTTAAATTCGGTATATTTATCGCTATTTGATATCCACAAATCACAAGCTCCATAAGATATTATCCAGTGATTCCATAATTAGAAACTGTATTTGAATATTTTCATATTCAAAAGCTCATTCAATAACAATTTTCTTTGCAATCTCTTTATGAAACCCAGTTCTTTCAAAACCCTCTTGAAAATAGTCCATCTATTCGCCTGTGGCAATGATTCATCAAAGTGGTTCAATCATTCTTCATTTTCTTAGCTGTCCCGCTTCTTTGATAAAACCCAAAGCTTGTATTTTTCTTTACAACTTCCCATCTTATAAAAAAAAAAGTCTCAGCAATGCCCCATCACTTTCCCATCAGTCTATCATATGTCAGCAACGATTTTTTAGAATAAATCTGTCAGGGAAAAGTTCATCCACCTTTATATATATATATGTGTGTGTGTGTGCAGAGCAATTAGAGTTCAATTTGTGTTCAAAAAATTTTTTACGAGCGAGAGCAAGTTGGCAAAATATCGAGTATATGTTTTTTTGGGAATGTGTACTTTTTAGAATCCTCCATGAACTGATAGAGAGAAAGGGAGTAAAAGGAGAGAGAGAGAGAGAGAGAGAGAGAGAGAGAGAGAGAGAGAGAGAGAGAGAGAGAGAGAGTCACGGATACCTCAACTATGAGTAGAGATGGCAATAATAATATCTCCTTTTTCCTCTATTCTTCTTCCTCTTCTTCTTCTTCTTCCTGGAGAGAGAGAGAGAAGAGAAAGAGAGAGAGAGAGAAAATTGCTTTCCAGGTTCTCTTTCATACTCCTGACGGATGATGGAAGCCACGTTTTCATCCCAGCTCATCCTAGCAGAAGGGACATCACCTAATCCTGATGTCTGTTTGAACATCAAATACTTTGACATGGATAGCAAACGACTTGGGGGGTGGGAAGGGAGAGGGGGATTGTTTGAGGTGGGGAAGGGGGAGGAAGAAGGGAAGGGGGAAAGAAATGCGAGGAGGATCATATTTCAAAAGAGATATATATACACGCTCTTTAGAAAAGAGGTCATGTGTGTGTAGAGAGTTTGCTAAATATTAGATTTCGGTCTGAAATGGCTATTATAACTGAGGCCATACTTATTATTATTATTATTATTATTATTATTATTATTATTATTATTATTATTATTATTATTATTATTATTATTATTATTACTGGCGTTGTTGCTATAACATCAAGCAGTAACTTAGAACGTAGCATTTTGGGCGTGGTCTCTACTTGGACTGATAACCATTTCGCAAGACATGACCTATAGAAAAAGTAGAAGAGAATTGAGGAAAAATTCGAAAATAAACGAAAGAATTCTCGACAAAAACAAAATGAGAAAATTGAACAATTCAGCAAAAAAAAAAAAGAAAGAAAATAATTTTTGTGATCGACAACATAATTAAAAATTCCACCACGGGAAAAAGTCTTAGAAATTCAATATATAATAAATTCTCTCTCTCTCTCTCTCTCTCTCTCCAAAATGGTATTTTGTGGTTATACATCCTACTATAGAAATCAGCAACATTTAAATTCCAATGATTATTTGGTCTAAAATAAAGTGAATATATGTTTTTATCAATCATGATCTTTTCTCCAAACCTCTCCAAATCCTCTCGAGAGGATCAAGATTCTCTCAGTCTCAATTTGACAGAAATCTACCCCACCGCGAATCTCACTCGGAATACAAAGATTGAAAAGACCTCCGCCCGAAATTTTATCCTCAAAATCATTCTCCCTGGGTCTCACGCCCCCCCGCCCCCTTCTCCGACTCCCCCTGAATATTTCGGGGATTCTTGGAGGGCCTCGGGACATGTTTCATTCATGAATAAGCGAACGGTATACCTCCGAAGGAATTCTTCGGCAGGGTTCAGCTAGGTACTCGCCGTCAAGGTATTGTGGCGTCTGACAGCCGAGTTGCCCATTCTTTTTATTTTTAGGTTTTTATCGAGTTTTTATCTCTTCTTTTAATCCTGTTTCACAGTTGTCTTTGGATTTCGTGAACTGTCTGAAATTTCAGGCAGATAGCGAAATGCACTTAGGGACGTTTGATCCCTCCCCAGGGGATAGTACTCAACACGGCGAAATGCATTTGATCCCCCCAGGGGCTAGTACTAAACACGGCGAAATGCATTTAATCCCCCAGTGGCTAGTAGTAAACATGGTGAAATACATTTGATCCCCCAGATGTTAGTACTAAACATAGCAAAATACATTTGATCCCCCAGGGGCTAGTACTAAACACGGCGAAATGCATTTGATCCCCCAGGGGCTAGTACTAAACATGGCAAAATACATTTGATCCCCCCAGGGGCTAGTACTAAACATGGCGAAATACATTTGATCCCCAGTGGCTAGTACTAACCACAGCAAAATACATTTGATCCTCAGGGGCTAGTACTAAACACAGCAAAATACATTTGATCCCCCAGGGGCTAGTACTAAACACAGCAAAATACATTTGATCCTCAGGGGCTAGTACTAACCACAGCAAAATACATTTGATCCTCAGGGGCTAGTACTAAACACGGCAAAATGCATTTGATCCCCCAGGGGCTAGTACTAAACACAGCAAAATACATTTGATCCTCAGGGGCTAGTACTAAACACAGCAAAATACATCTGATCCCCCCAGGGGCTAGTACTAAACGCAGCAAAATACATTTGATCCCAGTGCCTTCCCGATAAAAGCGACAAAAAAAAAAAACGCTAACTCTAACCGTATTTATTTCGTTATTACTCTTCCATTTCATCGTCTATTATCGAATTCCTTCCATGTCCATCTTTCTCTTTGTACCAAATCCGTTCCACCGAAATCCGGAGAGGAAACGTGAGAGTCGAAACAAACGTTCGTTTGTTTGTTTGTTATTTCATTCGTCCTCTCGATTCCGACAGGACGGCGGAAACGAACCGGTCGATGCGGATTTTGTTACCCGATACAAAATATACGTTTATTGGAATGTTTTCTTTTCTTTTCAGACGTTCTTTTCAGACGTTTATGTACTGTAAGATCAGACCTCCGGTACGGATTCGTGGGGAAGCGTTTTCAGTTCAGTTACAGTAAACTCGTTATGAAATTACGGGGCGTATTTCTTAATTACAGTTAAGAATGTAATTCACAGTAAACTGATTTAAACTGATTATTTATTATTATTATTATTATTATTATTATTATTATTATTATTATTATTATTATTATTATTATTATTATTATTTTGCATGCTTCACCTTTAATTTATGTGGCGCTAGGATTTCCATCCTGTCACTAAATACTGAAATGATAACATCTCATGTTCTTCTTTAAGAAAGACAATTACAGATTAAGTTAATAATAATAATAATAATGATAATAATAATACCCTTTACTCTCACTAAAACAGTGTTAATAATAATAATAATAATAATAATAATAATAATAATAATAATAATAGCCTTTACTCTCAATAAAACAATATTAATAAAATAACAATAGCAATAATAACAATAATAATAATAATAATAATAATAATAATAATAATAATAATAATAATAATAATAATAATAATAATAATAATAATAAGTATAACAGCCACACACATTCACACAGACAATCCAGTAACCTTTCAAGACCTAATTGGAAGTGTTCATATCATACCTCATTAAATCCCTCACACCTCATTATTCCCTCCTCCTCATACACTGCCTCATCCCACGCCTCATTACCTCCTCCGTCCCGGCGGAGGAGGTTTGTATAGAGGAAGTTCTATAGAAACTCTCTCGTAACCGCCATAGATAAGGAGTAGAGTTTGGTGCGTTCGTGAAATGTTTGCATGTTTTATTTTGGACCTCAGAGGCTGAATGTTTGCTGAATGTTTACGTCATCAATGTTGTGTGAGGCTTTAAATGTTGAGAATGGATGTTGGTAATGTAACATTCAAAAGCTAAATGTAATTATGATGAATATGATTCTATAACAAATATAATTCTGTGATTATAGAAATGTTTGCATGTTTTATTTTGGACCTCAGAGGCTGAATGTTTGCTGAATGTTTATATCATCAGTGTTGTGTGAGGCTTTAAATGTTGAGAATGGATGTTGGTAATGTAACATTCAAAAGCTAAATGTAATTATGATGAATATAATTTTATACCAAATATAATTCTGTGATTATATTCGTCTCTGAGATAAAAATGTCTGCCACTTTCAAACATAAACCCCTAAGCATCAAAGTCAATGTTAGTTTTATTTCAAACTTGTCTTTCACCAGCAC
>NC_089773.1:13249272-13256772 GCF_040412425.1 Macrobrachium rosenbergii
GAACTTAATGAGGTGCGATATGAACTAGCAATTAGGTCTCTCTCTCTCTCTCTCTCTCTCTCTCTCTCTCTCTCTCTCTCTCTCTCTCTCTCTCTCTCTCTCTCTCTCAGAATTTGAGGGTATTTACATAGTTACTAATCTGCATGTAAAGTGAGTATAGACTGTTATTATTATTATTATTATTATTATTATTATTATTATTATTATTATTATTATTATTATTATTATTGACAGGACTTCCTATGAACATCTCTACATCAAAGCTTAGATATATTCTCCATATAAAATCTGTACATATTTGCATCTGTGCTTGATAAAACTGACTATGTACGTTTTTGCATGATACATATATATATATATATATATATATATATATATATATATATATATATATATATATATATATATATATATATATATATATATATATATATATATGACTTACGAATATAAATAATTATAGCTTATAGACCTCCAAAAAGAAGCCTATACTAATGTTGTCGTTGATAATAAATATTTATAATGAATATAGATTTCTATCAGCTATTGATTAGTTACGATGATAAATAATGATAGTGATTAATAATGAAGGCGTTGATGACGATAACGACATTATTAATAAGACAACATTATTAACTAAAGATAAGATTGTAAATCCTTATGATTATATTACAGAAATATTTTCCGTAATTCAGTAAGAAACGTTCGCTGTTTTCTGCACAGAAATCCATTGTCAATTCTGCAGCAAACGCTTCCAGTAAACATTGGCGTCGCTATGGGGGAGCTAGGGGGCGCCCCCTGGACCGACCCACTGCCCTCCAAAGTTGAAATTCCCCTTGTAGCTAAACCTTAACCCTTACATTTATCTGATACATTTGCATATAGCAAGAATTGAAAATTACTTGAAAATTGAGCTCTATAATTTCAAATACAGGTTTACCAATTACTAACACTATTATTTTCCATCATTCACATGGACATATATATTCGAGAATAGCATATGTTACTAATTACAGAATTGGTACATTAGCTTTTTTGAAATTTCCTTTGGCCTCCCCCCAAAAATATCTTGGCCCCACCTAGGCACCCAGCAAGTGATGGAATGTCAGCTACATAACTGCACAGTAAACCTTCAGGAAACAGTCTCCTGTAATTCAGTATGAAACGTTTGAAGCAAGCGACGCTTTCCCTAAATTCTACAGAAAACGTTCCAGCTTGAAGTCTACTCCTCCTTCCCATTGACTTCGAAAACATAGACAAACAAAGCATTGAGAGAGTATTTTCGTTTCCCTCTTGGGCAGAACAGCGCGCTTGCTTCAGATTTAAAGAAGAGGAACTAGGCCCATGAAACCAAAAAAAAAAGAAAACTAGGATTAAAAAAGGCAATAAGAATGAAGATAAAACAAGGACGAGTGTAAATAAACTATAAATACAGATAACAGAATAACCAGAGACCCCCACAGAACGAATACACGGCCCAACGGAAAAGATAACAGGTGAATCAACACAAAATTTCAATAAAAAAAACAAAACATGGCAACTCTCCAACCACGAATTTGTCACCCGTCCACAATACCTAGATAGCGTGTAGGATGCTGAATCCTCGTGGGGCCTGCGTTCATTTATTCACGAACGGAGCGTGTACAGAGGTCCTTCACTCCTTCACGGATTCCTGAAATGGTTCGTTGGAGTACGGATGCTGGCGTGTACAACGGAGGAAGGGCCAGAATTCGAGATAAAAGTGGAATTAAAAGAGCGTTGGATCTTTGTGTTCGATTCAGAGTCGTGATAGGAGAGGGGTTTGTAAAATGGAAGACATGGCATTTTGGGACAAAAAAAGATCTTTTTAGGTCACAAAAGTCACGAAACGAGTCCTTCTGTCTTTGTATATATACATATATATACATAGAGAGAGAGAGAGAGAGAGAGAGAGAGTCCCCGAATACCTTTCTTATTCAGATTCAGCTTCTTGTAGGCCTATACATCAGTTTTACGGCCAAAATTTCCTTATGACTTTCGGGAGAAAACTCGCCTCTGTCTCGTTAAAGAACAGAACATTCAAGTACTAATTTAAGAAGAAGAAGAACAAGGAGAACTTTGTTCATTTGTTCTTCTTTGGTCTATAAAACCGAAGATCTGTTAAACAAACAGCCTCTGAATCCCAGATAATCTCAGCATCCTAAAACCTAAAGAGTCGAGGAAGAAGAAGAAGAAGAAGAAGAACGCCAGCATCAAAACAAACCCTTCCCAGACCCCGACCGGGGAAGTAGAACGAGTATTAAACGTTACGTGAGCCTGATTTATCGAAGCAATCGTTCCAAAAGTCCACTGGAGGCTCCCCCCTACATATTTCCGTGTCACGTTGTGGATCTGGATAAACGGGTTAGCGAAGAGAAGCGCTGAGCAAGCTGCGCCATCTGGAAATTAAATAGACGATCTGGTGATGATTCTGCGCTTTTCTCGAATCCTTCTTTCTTCTCTTCCACGCTCTTGACACGACCTTATTCCCTCCCTTTCCCCTCCCATTTTCCTTACCTTCGACTTTACCCTCTTCCCTAAAATCCGAGGAGGAGGAAGAGGAAGATTCGTGGCTCGAATCTTTCGATTCGTCGGTTAGATTCGATGCGAATCGTTCCTCCGTAGGGAGACGCGATTAAACGAAGCTACCAAAAGGTTCGAATTAGACGAATCTTCGTCGAGAGATTCAATGAATCTTAGATGTAAATGACCTCCATGAATTATTAAATAATGTTTACGAGAGAGAGAGAGAGAGAGAGAGAGAGAATTTCCACCATCTCAGTTTCCCATAATTCAAGAAACATTTTGAACTACGGCATGCGAGCGTGAGCGAGCGAGAAGAAGAGAGAGAGAGAGAGAGAGAGACGGTGGGTGGGGCAGGTAGAGAAAGAGCGTGAGAAAAAGAGAGAGAGAAGAAGAAGAAGAAGAAGCTGGTGCCATAACACAAAATGATACGAGGGACATAACACGGTTACCAGCCGTTGTTCCATAACAAAGTTTCCAGTGTCATCGAACTCCCGCCATTTCAATGTTTACATTTTTCGCGCGAAAATGTGATGAAGGCAGATGCCTGAAGACGTGGATCTCATTTTGTTTATTATTATTCTTCTCCTTCTTCTTCCTCCACCTCCTCCTCCTCCTCCTCCTCCTCCTCCTCCTCCTCCTCCTCCTCCTCCTTCTTCTTCTTCTTCTTCTTCTTCTTCTTCTTCTTCTTCTTCTTCTTATTCTTCTTCGCCAGCCTGGGGATAATGATAAGAGAATAGACAGAAGGAATGGAGACGTGAATCTCATTCTGTTTATTATTCTTCTTCTTCTCTTTCTTTTCCATCGTATTCTTCTTCTTCTTTTTCTTCTCTACAAACAACTCTGTATTTAAAACATTAAAGAAGAACACTTAGATTAGCATCGTCCCCAAGAGAGAGAGAGAGAGAGAGAATCACTAAAAGCATACGACAATTCCACCTCGAACTGAGAAACATTACTCAGACGTGTCAATGCCGGGTGCTTAAGCATTCTGAGGCCACTGACTCGGTAATCTCTCTTTACTCTGCACGGCTGTCGTTTCTCAGAGCCTAAAAATAACAGTTGCTTTCTTCCTAAATAGATGCTTGTGCTTTGCAATGAATGTTACCCTGAGGACGAGAGAGAGAGAGAGAGAGAGAGAGAGAGAGAGAGAAGAGAGAGAGAGAGAATGATAATAAAATAGCAGAGAAATATTGCACAAAGTTAGCTAAATCCTTACTGAAACTGACGAGGAGAGAGAGAGACAGACAGACAGACAGACAGAGAAAGAGAAAGAGACAAGCAGAACACAGAGATAGAGACAGCACCCACTGAGAGAGAGAGAGAGAGAGAGAGAGAGAGAGAGAGACACCTTTACGCGAGCATGGCATAAATTCCACCCTTCACAAATCACGGACGACATTATTGAGTAGTGATTCTCGTCCCTGTCAATCTCCCAGGGGCGAGAGAGAGACATCATACTAGATCCAGATATTTGTTGATTCTGTTTTTGTTTGTTTTTATATTCCTTTTCGATTCTTTGTTTACTTTTAAATTATCAACAGAAATATTTGAGAATTTCAAAGATAATTCTGTGTATTTTTTTTTTTTGGAAATTACAAGTTTAAAACGTTTTAAAATTAGCATTATTAAAATAGACTTTTTTAATATATCAGACAGGAAATTTAGATTCACCCATATTTCTGCTTACATGAAAATAATATTATTTTTCTACAATATACAAACAAAATATGCAGTAATATACATTTGTATATCAATTCACATTTCCATATCACCCACAAACATCCCCAGAAATCTTTCTCACCTATTCTTTGCATTCTTAACTCCCAAAAATCTTTCTCACCTATTCTTTCCATTCTTAACTCCCAAAAATCTTTCTCACCTATTCTTTCCATTCTTAACTCCCAAAAATCTTTCTCAACTATACTTTGCATTCTTACCCCCTAAAAGTCCTTCTCACCTATTCTTCGCATTCTGGCACCTTTCCATTATTCCACAACCAAGAATAAGAGCCTTCTTTCCCTCCTCTGGAGAGAGAAAAATGAAATCAACAGGAGTCTGGAGTGAAGACTGGATATCTCCAATGTGATTTTCCTTCTCTAATCTAAGGAGAAGAAGAAGAAGAAGAAGAAGAAGAAGAAGAAGAAGAAGAAGAAGAAGAAGAAGAAGAAGAAGAAGAAGAAGAAGAAGAGGAAGAAGAATTTCGCAACACCGTAAGGGGTCGTGTTAATCCATAAGCTTGGGATGGAGGAATTTTGTCTGCTGGAGAGAGAGAGAGAGAGAGAGAGAGAGAGAGAGAGAGAGAGAGAGAGAGAGAGAGAGAGAGAGAGAGAGATGAGAAAAATGGCAGAATAATGTTGCACAAAACTAGCTCAGCTCTTACTGAAAGTGACAGACAGACGGACAGAGAGAGAGAGAGAGAGAGAGAGAGAGAGAGAGAGAGAGCTATCCCACCACCACCGCCACCACCACCAGCATCTTACACCGAAGTTGTGCGCATAAATATTCATAAGCGTCGCTCTCGCTGACGGAAACAGTAGGCAAAGTGGCAGGACTCTATTTACATATAGAGGGAAAGTCGGCGGGTGATAGCCAACCACCTCCCACACCCCCTACCGGCAAAGTGGCCCCACCCCTACCCAACCCCCCCACCCCACACCCCCCCCTTTCCCTGGGTTCTCAAATGAAGACGAAGAAGAAGAAGAAGAAGAAGGAAAGAAGTAGGAGATGGAGAAACAGAAAGGAGAAGAAGAAGTAGGTGACCCTGGATTCTCAAATGAAGAAGAAGAAGAAGAAGAAGAAGAAGAAGAAGAAGAAGAAGAAGAAGAAGAAGAAGAAGAAGAAGAAGGAATTCTGCGTTTTCCGTCTCTCTGAATTTTTCATTTCTCAAAGAAATTGTTTTTTATGTTTCATATTAATTTTTTGTGCTTCATATTAATTAAATTATTGTTTTTCATATTCAATTGACTCAAAACCATTCGTTTGTAAATATTTACACTTACGCAGATAATAGTATACAACCTAAACTGTCACTAAATTATATATATTATATATATAATATTATATTTATCATATATTGTATATATCATATATTATATATTATTTATATTATATAAATATATATGTATATATGTATGTATGTATATATATATATATATATATATATATATATATATATATATATATATATATATATATATATATATATATATATATCAGATTGATATGTAAAAGGCAACAGAATTTAAAATTCAGGATACAATGTCCTAGCTCTCTCTCTCTCTCTCTCTCTCTCTCTCTCTCTCTCTCTCTCTCTCTGTGTATGAGGGAATTTTGATGTATGACTCTATAAATAGATAGACAGATAAATAGATAAAGAAATAAAAGATAAAAATAAATTAATAATTATATTTATATATATATATATATATATATATATATATATATATATATATATATATATATATATAAACAGCAAACTTTCAGTATTCTATGATGTACTGACGCCACTGAGAGAGAGAGAGAGAGAGAGAGAGAGAGAGAGAGAGAGAGAGAGAGAGAGAGAGAGACTGACAGACAGACAGACAGAGAAAGAGAGAACGACATACTGCCTTTATATGTCAAGGAAACCAGGTGTGTCTTGCCTTGTCAAGTCTGACAGCATTAATCTGGTATGCATGGAGAGAGAGAGAGAGAGAGAGAGAGAGATTAGGTCACAGTCTTACAAAACATGATATTCTGTTCCTTTGCTTTAATTTTTTTCAGGTGCAGTTTTCTGTTTCTTATTTTCTTATATATTTCATTGTTCGTTTGATTTGCTTACCTTTAGATATCATCTGATTTGTGTTCCCCCCCTTTTACTTATAATAATAATAATAATAATAATAATAATAATAATAATAATAATAATAATAATAATAATAATAGTAATAAATTTTTAACATACATGTATTGCACTTTGAGAAAATTTGCCTAAATAGTTATAATTTGAACTGAGCTGTACGTAATAATAATAATAATAATAATAATAATAATAATAATAATAATAATAATAATAATAATTTTTTCGTATTCATCCATACCCAAAACTCCCTATTCTGTCCAATCCTGCCCCATTTTGTAATTGCTAAAAAAATTCTGAAAACATATTAACCTGAAAATTATAGAATTTAGGCCTAAGGCCCGCCACTAGGACCTAAGAGGTCATTCGGCTCTGAAACGGAAATTGACAGTAAGAAGGTTTGAAAGTTGCAAACAGGAGGTTGCAGTTGCACCATGAATCAATGGAGGAAAGTAAGATGGAAGAGAATATGAACGGAGGTACAGTAAAAGGAACGAAAGGGGTTATAGCACCTAGGGTAAACATTACATCAGCCTCGAGGGATCGACTATGACACGAGTGACGGAGAGTCTGGTAAATTTTGAAGAAATGGAACGGTTTTTTCTTTCGGATTTCTCGGTGTTCCTGGTGTTTATCTGGACGTGGATTGGATGTTGGTGTGGAATGGTTTTTTTTATGTTGTCAACGACGAGAATGAAGGTTCAGGCTGCTAGAATCTTTGGTGTTTAAACATCGTTTCCATGGGAATATTTTAATGTCATCTATAGGTGTCTCTGTGGCCGAAATCATGTTTTGTAATAGGTTTTTTTAAGGGGAATGATTAGGCCTATAGTCTAATCTCATTCGTAAACAAAACATCATCCTTCTATAGTTCATTCGAAGCTTCATTTAGACTCGAAACACCTCGAACCATCCCGAGTCCAAACGACTCGATTCGAGTCACGAATACCTCGAGGAGAATTTCCCGCGTACTCCTAAAAAATAAAAAATAAAAAGTTCCCTCTCTCTCTCTCTCTCTCTCTCTCTCTCTCTCTCTCTCTCTCTCTCTCTCTCTCTCTCTCTCTCCCTAAGCAACCCGAAACGAGAGACGAGAGAGAGAAAGGGAGAAGAAGAAGATA
>NC_089773.1:13261772-13266772 GCF_040412425.1 Macrobrachium rosenbergii
ACTTGAATATATTGAAAATTTACTAAAACTTTCAATTTCAAAACTCATTTACTTTCAAAAGTAGCACAATGATTCTCTCTAATGATTCCTCGATTTGCATATTATGAAACTGCATCAGCGATGGATATCAAAATATTATTTCTCTGTTAGTATAGGGTAACGGGAGGATTATGTAAATATGTATGTATATATTTATTTATATATATATTTGTGTGTGTGTGCGTGTGTTTAATTCCACAATAGCACAGTAGACGAAGAATATATATTTCACACGAAAATTAAAAGCTTCCTCGAATTTCAATTATCATTATAAAATAATTTTCACTGCATTTAAAATGTTTGATAATGCAACTTACGTAACACAAAATTTTTCGTTATGAAAAAAGATTTAAAGTCATCATATTTCAAGTATGTAATTATTATCTCGATTCAAACTCTTGGATATTATCCAACCTATTTAGTAATTAAAAATATTAACCCACTCATTCTTAAATAGTCTATCTCACATTATCTTCATATATTTAACGACCTCAATCCTTTCCATTATATATCATTTTAAAAAAAGAAATACGCAGTTTAAACTTACGTAATAAGTTCTATAGTAAAGTTCAGCCGGTTTTATTGAAACAGTCTACGGAAACTCCCCATAACATTTCACCAACCCTACCGCCTTGCATAATCGTGAAAAAATACTTAGTAATGTATTCACGTGTTTCATTTTTAATGCAATCGATATGAGACACAGATATATATATATATATATATATATATGTGTGTGTGTGTGTGTGTGTGTGTGTATATATATACTATATATTATTCCAAAATCTCTCATTATCCTGCACAATTGCGTAATAAGTTCCACAAAAAAGTTAAACCAGAGTTTAGTTGAAAAAGTCTACGGAAACTCCACATAACATTTCACTAACTCCAACCCCTTACATAATCGTGAAAAAATACTTAGGAAAGTATTCACGTGTTTCATTTTTAATGAAATCGAATGAGAGACAAAATTGGTAAAAGTGATTTTAACAACTTTCCGCTTTCCTGCAAAAGAAATGAAACTGCAACAAAAATATAGAAAGGTTGTTGCTCTAATTGCAAGGACTTTGCAATACAGGTGGCCTTGATTTTTTCCATGAAAATGAACGTTGATTATTTGATAAGAGCGTTTGTATAGATTAATTAATTTTCAAAGGCGTTTTTCTATCATATTTTTTCCCCTGATGAAATCATAAAACTCTATCATTTTAAATTTCATAAGAGTTACACATTTACCTGTAATTAAAAATATTTCTTAGTGATATCAATTGATTGATAGGTTTCAATTAAAACAAATTTGACTCTGTTGTACAGAAATGCGATTTGTGAAGACCTCTGAATTCAGCCCAACCCACCAAGGATATTAGTCAGAGTGATTGATATCTGAGGTATATGAAATAAAGAAAAAATTCGGACTGTGGAAATTTATATTTTTTTCATAGGAAAAAAAATTCTCTTGTGAGTTATTTCTTTGATATAACGTCACAAAAATAACATAATATATATATATATATATATATATATATATATATATATATATATATATATATATATATATATATATATATATTATATATATAACTCTACATTGTAGAAGAAAACGAGAGAGAGAGAGAGAGAGAGAGAGAGAGAGATGAAAGAACCCTTCTCCTTGAATCCAAATATAATAAAACAGTTTTAAGCACAGTTCCAAAATCCCACACTGTCCTGAGATTCTCTCGTCCACTTAACTCAACTTGTGTATGTTGACGTAACTTGAAACCTCTCTAGATAAACAAACATGTGTATAGAATCCCAAGCAAAATGTAAACACGCTCCTGTCCTTAATTTAATTTAATAGGGAGGGTAAAAGGGAGTTATGCTTATTCCTTAGTTTTTGGTGTTTGTTGATATTTCATGAGATGGAAAATTCTATTCATTGATATCAGTCCAGAAATATAAGTGGTAGTGTATGGTTGGTTTGATAGTAAGTGTATATGACAATAATAATAACCTTTACTTTATTATTATTATTATTATTATTATTATTATTATTATTATTATTATTATTATTATTATTATTATTATTATTATTATAATGATAGTTCTGTCTTGACAGGTTGTCCTCAAGCTGTCAATCATATTACTAATTCGTATTTTGATGCGTTTGTTTTAAGAATTTCTTTATTTCCAAAAAGTAAAAAGATTTCTCAATTTATATATACATATATATGTGTGTGTGTGTCTGTGTGCTTGCGTGCTCGCGTGCGTGCGCGCGTGCAGCAACGTTCATCAACCTCCAACAGGCAGTGAGTGACTCATTTGAGGGCAAACTGACCCATCTCACGGAGAGATAGAGAATTCTGCGTCTTCATGAAGACAGAATTACTGCTGGGAGTGTAAGTCAAGGTTTAACAAGATGCTCGTGTGATGGTGTCTTGACGTCATTCCCGGAGATATGTGACTGAGACATACATACATACATACATACATACATACATACATACATACATACATACATACATACATACATACATACATACATACATACATAGCAGTTACAATAGGTTCTGTTTCATTTGCTGCTTACTGTTTTATTTAAAAATTTCCCCATTTTCTTTGTTTCCTCTTTGGTTATTTAAATCTCTCTAAGGTTCTCTCTCTCTCTCTCTCTCTTTCTATCTATCTATCTATCAGTTCCTTTTGATAACTATTCCTTTGTACTATGTGAAAATAGAGACCATATTCTGCCTTCTCTCAACCCTGAACTCTCTCTCTCTCTCTCTCTCTCTCTCTCTCTCTCATTAACTATCTATCTATCTACCTATCAGTTCCTTTTTGATAACTATTCCTTTGTACTATGTGAAAATAGAGACCATATTCTGCCTTCATCAACCCTGAGCTCTCTCTCTCTCTCTCTCTCTCTCTCTCTCTCTCTCTCTCTTCTCTCTCTCTTTTCTATTTCTTTGTTCCATGTGAAAATAGAGACCATATTCTGCCTTCATCAACCCTGAGCTCTCTCTCTCCCTGTCTCCCTCTCTCTCTCTCTCTCTCTCTCTCCCCTTGAAAAAAAAGGCTAAACAGAATCATTTGGAGCCCAATTCTCCGTCATCAGCCTTGAAGCCCGTTGTATGCTTTTGCTGACAAAGCGTAAAGTTGCGACAAAACAGGGTATCATAAACCGGTAGTCAGGTTTGATGGAAAAACTTACAGAGACGTTTCTGGAGATTATGAGAGGTCGAGGAGGAGGAGGAGGAGGGAGGAGAAAGGAGGAGGAGGAGGAGGAGGGAGGAGGCTATATGCCAGGCCCTGATGATGGCTGGAATGAACAAAAAAAATACGTTTCCTCTTTGACAGAGGCGGTGATGAAAAAATCAAAACGAAAAACTGGTCGTGTTTTGAAAAGGTGGTCATGTAAGAATTTTTTTTGTTTTAATAATAATAATAATAATAATAATAATAATAATAATAATAATAATAATAATAATAATAATAATAATAAACAGTTTCGTGTTTATCAAAGGTGGTGATGGAAAATACTTTCTTGTTTAACAAAGGTAATAATAAAATACATATTATGTAAGTATATTTATATACAAATATATATACATTTATATATAAAATAAATATATACTGTATATACATATATATATATAATTATATATATAACCCCTACCTTTCCAACCCCCAAAAACCGAAAGCAGCCCCTCCCCTCCCTCCTACAAGCACCGTGACAGCCACACCTAATGAATGTTTGCGCGGACTGACACCGAGTGAAAACATTTGCATTCATTATGACGGGGTAATTACTCACAACAATGCATTAATTGTCTGACTACACGCCGCGTGGAATTCGCAATTAGCTTCGAACGGCGAAGGAAGAGGAAATTTATCATTTTCCTATCGGGCGTGACGCCATGATTAATGAGGGGTGGCGCGGCCCCCCACCCCTTAAGGAGGAAAAAGTGAATAGAGAGAGAGAGAGAGAAATGCGATGAATGGACGTGAATGATGGATGCCGAATGTGAATAAATGAAAGAAAAATGAATGATGTTTTTATATGCATTGTTTAACAAGACTTCAAAAGATGTGGATATGGCTTTGTCTTGTGGAGAGAATGGGAGATAATAGGTTGGTGAAAAGAGTCTATCCTTTGGAGTGTCAGAGGAAAGCTGATATATATATATGTGTGTGTGTGTGTGTGTGTGTGTGTGTATACGTAAGAGTGTGTAAGGTTAATATCATGTAAAGTGAATATAAATATTATACTTACATACATACATACATGTACAAAACACAACTCCACACACACGCGCTGCATTTCACGACTGCCTTCAAGCACGAGAAATGCAATTGCATGAATAATTTCATCTGCCTGGAGAAATGAAGTTCAAAATGGACAATAGGAACAAATTTCCTCGCGAGATATTACAAAAATATCTTTGCAGTTTGTCTTCGTGAATTTCTTTTATGCTTCGTCTCAAGTTCTCATTGCGACTTAAAGGGAGATATAGAGATTGCGAGAGAGAGAGAGAGAGAGAGAGAGAGAGAGAGAGAGAGAGAGAGAGAGAGAGAGAGAGAGAGAGATACAAGAACTCTGATCGTCTTCTCAACAACTGTCATTTTCTTCACAACTGTCTCTCGAATGAATGTGTGATTTTTATTTTATTTTTCCTATGTCATTTACCAATCTTTTATCTGTTTTGTTTCATTAATAGACTTCCAATATGAGACCGTTTTGCGTAATAATAATAATAATAATAATAATAATAATAATAATAATAATAATAATAATAATAATAATAATAATAATAATATAAACCAGAAACATGTCAGTATGAAGGATAAGCAAAAGAATTTTTCACTTTTAATTTTTATTATTCCCTCATTCATCTCCTTGTAACTACACCATGCCCGGAGATGAAACGAAGACAAGGCGATAAAGAAGAGAAGGAAAAAACAAAGAGCGGTGATAAACGCAG
>NC_089773.1:13271772-13356772 GCF_040412425.1 Macrobrachium rosenbergii
ATACGTCTGGCAGCGTAGAAAAGAAGACCCGGAGCGTCCAGGTGAAAAATGACCATTAAACCATAAGGCACCTGAAGGAAAACCTGATGCAACTAATCAGAAAACGAAAATTCCTTTTATTTGTTTACCTCTTCCTCAGATTCAAGCTCTCTCTCTCTCTCTCTCTCTCTCTCTCTCTCTCTCTCTGACCAATTAACAAATCAGCCTCAAGTCTACGGGACCAGGTAAGTGGGCCAAATGTAACGAAATTACGAGAAACCGATTTAAATTATACCTTTTTTTCGTGGCCTCAGCTGTTAATTGTTTAACCTGATTACTAAAATTGATTCCCGATTTATTTACGAGGCTGGGAGACGTTCGATCCGGAATATTCCTGATTTATTACGAAATTTGGACGCTATATGTCAAATTGTTGTTTGTATTTTAGCGTAGGTTATGTGGGTTGCATGTTTATATTTGTTGAGTAAATGTACAAAATATTTTTAATTTTTTAGTGATTTGTCATAATTTGTTGATATTTCGTGGGCTTTTTAAATTTGTTTATTTTTTATATGTAATTTGACATAAGTTGTTGAATTTTGTTTAGTAATTTAGCTGTACAAAAGAGAACCCTTAATTTCATATATATATATATATATATATATATATATATATATATATATATATATATATATATATATATATATATATATATATATATATATATATATATATAGCAATGAAATCCCTTTAAACGAAAGAACTGAAGCAAAAAGCAATATAAAATCTATTTTTATGTCCACATAAATCCCGTCCGACACTCAGCATCTGTCACGGACAGAAATCCACTTAATCCATTGAGAGAAAGAAATATTGAGAAATTTCCCCAAAAATAGACGAAGGCATTTCTGCAAAATGACTGGACATCTGTGTAACTGGAGGCGATTTTTCAGGAGACCCCTGCGTTATCAGTTCTCTCTCTCTCTCTCTCTCTCTCTCTCTCTCTCTCTTCTCTCTCTCTCTCTCTCTCTCTCTTCAAATCCTATGAAAATGTCATTCATAATTCTATAAAATAATCGTAATGTAGAAATAACATCAGAACATGTCCCACCCACCCTATCTCTCTCTGTCTCTCTCTCTCTCTCTCTCTCTCTCTCTCTCTCTCTCTCTCTCTCTCTCTCTCTCTCTGGGACGAGCAGACGAAGTAAGAGAGAGAGAAATAGAAAAAAAAAAACAGGTTATAGGGACAAAATATAGGGAAAGTCTCCATTTTTACTTTAGAATAACAATGTGCCTCTGAAAAATATATGTTTTATAAATGTATGACCAGTAGGAAGATAATGAACGATATATTTTTGCCTCTGGACATTAATATTAATATTTTTATCGAAGTAGATAATCTCAGACGCTTACGCCTTTGTTGCCAATCTGTCTGCTAAAACATGTCAACAAAGACTCGTATTTTGGAAGTAATTTAGCTCCTGTAGGTCAAATAAGTTTGTTACTAGATTAAATAATATATTTTAATTTGTAAATATTTAATATATAATTTTTTATCACTCTTCTAAATATATAAAAACAATAGACGTGTACTTCAAAAGTTGCTAAGGTTTTAACTTTTCTTTCAAGTATTAGAAACAAAACGATATTATTTTTGGTGACATTTTCAAAATATTACACATAATCAGATTGAGAGTATTGCATCTGAGAAAGGCAGTATGGAAGATAGAGATATATTCCTATTTTATATTTTATTTAGAATATTTTGTAAGTAAATATCATTACCAATTGTACTATTTTTAATGAGTTATGCCTATGGCTTTGTCGATGAGCATTTTATAAAAAAAAATTCCACAGTTCTGATTCATGTCAAAAGCTTTTTAATTTAAGCAATATTTGAGCTAGTCTTCCCCAATACAAATTCATTTTTACTTTTTTAAAACTATAGAATACCTATATCCTATTAATATATAGAAATTTATCTAGTTAAAATACGAATTACTTTAAAATCTTGATATTTTCAAATAGAAGGTGATAGAGACCCTACATTGGAATGCCCAGTTTAACTCGAACATCTGGTAATATAAGACTTAAATATCTAAAATGATCGCTGCCATTAACCTCAATATGAATAACGAATTATCGTTAATTATCATATAATTTTGGGATATGTGATTATTATTTTAATTGCAAAAGATTATAATTACAGTTATAAAGGTTATTTCTGGATCACAGGTAGAATTTTAAGCCTAAAATGGCAAAATGAGGCACGTGAATTTCAACCGAATGTTGTTTACGTTTTGAGAACTGGAGTTGTTACCAAATTTTTTAGGTGAAATTAAGATATTTCCTGATATTTTTTCGTGTAATACGTATTTTATATCCAAAAATCATATTATAATATTTTAAATTATAATCCTCTAATCATGCACTTAAGAAAATATATTTGAAAATGGAAAAATTATCATATGTACATATAGTTTCATAGTAGCGTACATTAGTTTTGCCAGTATGTTTTTAAGGAAACGTAAATCAAGATTCGCTTTTTCGTAAAAAATGACACTCAGCTGAGATATAAAATATAGATTTATTATTAAATTTATAATAAATATAAATTTTAGCATATATAATGTTTTTATAGCATACATTAAGAAATAAATAACATTGTCTTTTAGTTTAAAATGTCACTGTTTTGACTTACCCTACGGTTTTTAGAGTGGAAACGCCTTAAATATTGCTTATTTATTTTAGCTCTAAACGACAGTCTAATCAGAGTATTGTATCAAAATTTACAAAAATATAAAAGAGCTAATATTTTTATACATGTCACCTTATTCAGAATAATTATTATCAATGTAATAATCATATATATACATATGTTTAATTTATAGGTATGGGTCTTAATCTGTGAGTATATTATGAAAAATATTCGCATTTAAGTCTCAGAGAAATATTCCCTATATTTTAGAGTACATGATCTTATTATCGTCTTTTTAGATTTATTTTTAATGTATTTTAAGTTTTTAAATCATTTTGATATAAATAGTCTTCGATAAAATGTTTAAATAACGCCATTAATGAAAATAATCAATGGAGATATTACATTCAAACGCCGCTTGTAACTCTAACATCGGTAAATATAACGGTCACTGACGCCATTTATTCTTGCCATTTACCCCAATATGAACTAATTAATCACATCAGTATTCTTTCATCTTACATAAAATTGGGATATTTTTAGTACAAAGTTATTCTAGTTATAATAAGTAAGACATTTGTTATAATTGGCTTGGAAGATTAAAGACTAAACGCCTGAAATGACGTACGTATATTTGAACAAAATAACCGTTTACAATGTGAGAATGGTCGTTGCTACCAGATTTTGTAATAAGAAATACGTATACTTTCTTAGTTTCTTATACTAAATAAACGTTTTGGAAAGCATAATTTAGGAAAATATATCTATATTTAATTATAAAATATTAATTATAAAATTCATATATTTTAAATCATTCAGTAAGGTAAACTATTATAGTTTCTTATTTCCATTGTTGGTCGTGTGACTTTCTCCTGCAAGTGGAGGCTTATTTACGTTTCTTACGTCGTTATTTACGCACTCAGATCAATAATTCACATCTCAAATAAAACTATAATGTATATTCTTTAATCTCACTGACAATTTGCAGAACAAAACATTGAATTAATGTTGTTATATGGCCAATGCTTGTCTGACATTTGGTCATTCCAAATCTATCAAAGTTTGCCCTTTAATTCATATAAGTCCTTTTTCTCTAAATCATTTCCAAGATTTTTTTATTAAAGAAAATTAATATAAATATTTAATTTTATATTATCTCTCTCTCTCTTATCTCTCTCTCTCTCTCTCTCTCTCTCTCTCTCTCTCTCTCTCTCTCTCTCTCTCTCTCTCTCTCTTTGAGATTGAACACTGGGAAAAATTAGTAGGTAAAAGGTACAAAACATCTCTATTTTTTGCTTTAAAATAACAATTTATCTCTGTAAATTATAGTTCTGTAAATGTATGATCTATAGTAAGACATTTTACGAAACATTTTTGCTTTTTTACAGTAATATTGATATTTTAATCGAAGTAAATATCCCGTGAAGCTTTGTGCCATAGTTGCCAATCTATCTACCAAGACATGTCAACAAAGATTCGTATTTTAGAAGTAGTTTAGATCTTGTAGGTAAAATTAATACTCTTTTATAAGAAAAATATTGTTTTAATATGTAAATAATCAATATTTTAATTTTATTCTCGCTCTAAATAATTAGCAACAATAGCTGTGTAATTTAAAAAGTTCCTTTGGCTGTACTTTTTCTTCGAGTGTTAGACACAAAATGTTGTTAACTTTGTCGACGTTTTAAAGAAATCCCGTGAATAAACAGTGTGAGTATTGTGTCTAAGAATGACAATCGCCAATATAAAGATATTTTCCTATATTTTACTTTATTCAGAGTATTTCGTAAGTAAATACAATTTTAAATTAATGATTTTTATATATAATTTAGTCATACATCTCTGTCTATGAGCATTTTGAATGAAAATCCACTGTTTAGCTTCATTCCAAAGGCTTTCTTATTTAAGAACTATTAGTCTCGTTATCACCAATGTAGATTTATTCATTTATAAAATATTTTTTATTTTATTATAAAGAAAATTTTCTAGAAAAAATACAAATTACTTTTGAAAATTGTGTATTTTTTTCCAAAAATGGGAAGAGACACAATACTCGAACGCTCAGTTATACTCGAACGTCTGGTAATATAAGATCGAATGATTGCTGCCATTAACCTCAATATGAAATAACGAATTATCATTATTAATCATATAATTTTGCGATATCTGATTATTATCTTAGTTCCAAAAGATTATAATTGCAGTTATAAAGATTATTTTTGGATCACAGATAGAAATTTAATCCCAGAACGGCAAAATGGGGTACGTGAATTTCGACCAAATGTTTGTTTACATTTTGAGAACTCGAGTTATTACCAAACTTTATCCGTGAAATTAAGATATTTCATGATATTTCGTCGTATAAGACGTTTTTTATATAACAAAATTATATTATAATTATGTATATTATAATCTTTTGATCATTTCTTGAAAGATATTATATTTAAAAACGAAAAGATTATCATAAGAGCATATAGTTTCATACTAGCTACTTTATTATTGCCAGTAAGCTTTTTAACAAACCTAAAAGAAGATTCGCTTTTTCGTCAAAAATTATACCTAATTGAGATAAAATATAAAAAAATAAAATTTAATTTATAATTAATATATAATTTAATATAAAAAATATTTTTAAAGTAAATACTAAGAAATATATAACATCGTCATTTAGTTGAAAACTTCACGGTTTTGACTTATCTTACGGTTGTTAGATAGGAAACGCCTTAAACATTGACTACTTATTTTCGGGATTTAGAATTCATTTTAATCAGAATATTGTATCTAGTTTTAACAAAACAAAAAATCTAATATCTTCATATATTTTACGTTTTTTCAGAATAATTAGTACCTATATAACAATTATATATGTTATTTTATTTATTTTATAGGTATTTGCCTTAATCTTGAGAGTATATTAGGAAAAATATCCACATTTAAGTCTCGGAAAACTATTCTTCATATTTTAGAGTATGGGACCTCAGAACGTAATTTTTATATTTAATTTTAATGTATTTTATAATTATTAGTAATAATAATATAATTATTCTTCGATAAAATGTTTAAATAATGACGATAACGACAATAGTGGATAGAGATAATACATTGAAACGCCGCTTGTAATTCCATCATCGGAAAATATAACGGTCATTGACGCCCTAAATAATGCCATTTACCTCAATATAAATAAATTTATCACGCTCGATATTCTTTTATCTTTAAGAAAATTTAGTCGTTTTTAGTACAAATTTATTCTAATTATAGTAATTAAAACATCTGTAATAGCTGATTAGAGAAATTAAGGCCGGAAACGCCTAAATGACGTACGTACATTTGACCAAAATCTTTGTTTACGTTTTGAAAATCGACGGTGTTGCCAGATATGAGAATAAGAAATTAGTATGTTTTCTTAATTTTTGCCATCAAATAAAATCTTTATGTATTAAAATATTTAAATATTTATATTTTATTTACTCATAAATATTATACTGTCAAAAAATTTATTTTATTAACCTAAATAATCAAATCTTGAATAGTTTCTCATTTCCTCTCTTGGTCTTCGGAATTTATTTTCGAAATCGTAGCTTATTTACGCTTATTACGCCCTTATTTAAGCACTCAGGACGTTATTTCGTGTCGCAAATAAAACTATAAAATAAATTCTTTAATTTTATGGAAATTTTATTTTATATAATCCCGAAATAATTGCATTAAATGGCAAATAATTTTCTCAATCGTGGTCGTTTTAAAATTTAGTAATGTCTGCCCTCTAATTCACAATCGTCCGTTTTCTCTAAATTATTTCCATAAATTTTTTAAAGAAAATTAATATGAAAATTAATGTTTTATATATTCCCTCTCTCTCTCTCTCTCTCTCTCTCTCTCTCTCTCTCTCTCTCTCTCTCTCTCTCTCTCTCTCTCTCTCTCAACATTTAACAATTTTGGCATATGGTATAAGCATACATTCATACATACATACATACATACATATATAAATACATACAAACATACATAATACATACATACATT
This sequence comes from Macrobrachium rosenbergii, assembly GCF_040412425.1. Classification (NCBI taxonomy): domain Eukaryota; kingdom Metazoa; phylum Arthropoda; class Malacostraca; order Decapoda; family Palaemonidae; genus Macrobrachium; species Macrobrachium rosenbergii. The sequence continues at coordinate 13,278,476 of NC_089773.1, forward strand.
ATACTGTATATATACTTTGTAGCTTATATGATGTAAAATGTTTATAGGTATACATACATATAATGTGGCATTAAATACACTTCTGTTATGTCCTGCCTGTATGTATATTCATACTTAAATGTATATTCATAGTATATCTATATGAATATATACAATGCATATGCAAAAAAAAAGCCTTTTAGAACAATATACATAAATATATGAATGTTTATAGCGTATGTATACTTATATAGTTGTAGTGTATGTATACATACGGGATGATGGCGTATTTTACATGTGTATATTTGTGTATTAAATAGACATTTAAACGCCCCATTGAGATACTTATCTTGCGGGAATTGGTGTCCCTGGAGCTGTTATCTTCGATAATATTTTTATAAGCATTAAAAACGTTATCTAATTGACATTAAATATAATTATAATAATTTATTTACATATAATATTTAATTTTTTATATAATTCAGAATAATATCTATACATAAAGATATTATAAATATTATTTAAACAAAATAAAAGAATGACTGACACACACTAACAATGGCGGTCGTCGGCGAAGCCTCTAACTTCTCACCCACATTTCCCCTGATATTTGCAGGTATTTCCTCCTTATACCCGTTATTTCTCACTTATACTGTACTTATAAGTTGGTTTTTTACTTATTTTGACATTTATGGAGGTTTAAGTGTGAGAAAATAAGACTTAAATTACGTGAAATGAAATGGGATCCCTCAAGGGTGGCTTCTACCACCTCCAACATGTGGCTTGCAAAAGCGATTATCTTGAAATTTTTATATATTTAAATTTATAACCTCTTTTTGCCATAAATCATTTAATAACTACGTAGCTTATAATGTTTAGCTTTCATAGGGATGTGGTTGATAGGTTTAAACTGAAATATACCATTAGAATAGGTTAAATAACTGATACAGGAGTCTACCAAGGGTAATTAAGGTTAAGGTATTATGCTATTACATTGTAAATTATTCACTCCATTATAGGTCGTGGTACTGAGAATTATCGTAGCCCTACGACAGGCTAGGGAGAAATAAGGCCTAGGTAGCATAGCCTAGACGATCAGGATAACCTGATGGACAGTAACATCCTTAATTTGAACCGTTGTAATGGTAAAATATAACTTTAAGCATTTTTTGTATTTTGAAATCTGAAATATTAATTTTCCTATGTACTAGCGTAGTTTGTGTGCTCTGAACGTTTCTGGCATTTGTTTCGCTTGCAAGTGGCCTAACGAACCTCACCTAACCTAACCTAGGGTACCTGACCCTTATTCTAGTGCATGATAATAGTTTGAAAACATTCCATAAACTTAACCTTAATCTGAATGAGAACTGTCAGTGTTTCACCTGTTTTGTGTTTTCCCACACCCGAAAACCCCACATTCCCACTGTGGTCCCCATAATTGTAAGACGTTAGGCTAGGATGGGGTTTAATATCTCTCCAAGTACTCATTTGAAAATGAAACGATTAACAGAAATGTGCAAAAACAGGAAAATGGTCCTTTTAAGTTCAAAATGCAATTATGGTTTAAAGTAAAATGATACCGTTGTACCTAATCTCATATTTTATGGTACCATACTGTATAATATCCATCTTAACTTAACCTTAACTGCATAAACTTCGTCTGTAGGTTGCTTTTGTTGCTGCAGCCTAATGGCAAGCAACAACTTTCAATAAGAACAAATGCTGTTGTATTTTTCGTATAACACTCCGTTGTTTAGATACCTGTACTTTGAAATAAAATGAAGTGCATCACCTGTAGAATTTCTGTATCATGTTTCCCCATAAGATATAGTTATTGCATATCAAGGTTAAAGTTTTGAAAAATCATCCATTTTTTATAACTGAACAATTGTGATTACTTATGTCTTTCATTGCAGGTAGATGTGATTCATCAGATGTCTTGGACTGCGCTCGATCATGGCACCAAAAGTTAATTACGTCTTTGAATGGGAGCTGAAAGAGACTTCATAGGTAAATAAATCTTGTCGTAATTGTTATATTTACCTTGATTTTATATAAAATAAGATATTCGTGTAATAATGAACTTGCTTTGAAAGTACTAGACTTGGAATAAGGTATCTATTGTGTTTTATGTAATATATGCTCATTCTTTGGTACTTTTAAATATAATCAGTAATTTTTCTTCATTTTATTTCCATAGATTGGCAGATGTGTCAAAAGGTGCTCGTTTTGGAATCCGAAACTAATACTATTTTGCCTTTTTTTATTTTTCACTTTAAATTTTCATTTATTTTCATAGCAACTGAACATGGACAAATTAACCATCTTTTTTTATTCTTTTTGCATTTGCATAAAAAGCAGATTTGTTCATTATCTTACATTTTTACAGCTAGCAGATTGTAGTCCTTTTACTCTTTTATGTTAGAATTTGCGTAGCTTACAGGATATAGATAAATAAATTTGGGTCAGTTTATGCTCCTAATTTTGTAAAACTAGGATAATATAGTAATTAGCCACTGTTAACTCACAGATCTCTCCTTACTTGCGCTTGTGTTTATAATGGACTGCTGTCTCTCTCTCTCTCTCTCTCTCTCTCTCTCTCTCTCTCTCTCTCTCTCTCTCTCTCTCTCTCTCTCTCTCTCTCTCTCTCTACACACCAACGCACAGGATGCTATGAAATTTCTCAGATCATGACAGGTATATTGGGATCAGGTTAGGCAGGGAGGGGTCAGATAAACTGAATTGTTTGTAGCGAACACAACAGGTTTCCGCACCTGTATTCCTAAGAGAAAGCCTTTTGATACATATGCCACCATACTGGAAGTTGGTACAACTCCAAGCAAACCTCTGGAAGAAAGAATCCACCTTGGTCAAGAATGCGAGAACGTGTTGGGATTCAGCGTCAACATATCAAGAACGATCTTTACTTCTTCTGAACAGTTAATGGTATGATCCTTACTTCATATATATTTTCATCACAGGTTCTTTTTCCTACCTTTTCAAAAACACTTATTTACACGTGTATCAACAACTTAAAAAGCCTAGGCATTTATTTCAGTGGTTGTCATTCTTACATTGTTGAAAGTGAAAACTTTCATTTATTATGAAATACACATTGTTGGTTTCCATTAATGTTGCAATAAATCCATACAATGAAGGATTAGTATGAACTATCTCTTGAGCATATGAAAGCAAGGGTTGTCTTATTTTAGAACAGTTTAGATTTTAATTTGTGAATGCCCATATTCCTCCAACTTTTCTGATTGGTTGTCACACTGTTGGCATTACTCAGTGAGTAAAACATTAATTGAAACAGGAGTATTCCACATTCAGGTGTTTTCGCCTGGGATTTATGAGGCGATGACTTATTTCTACAGAAGTAAATCTTAATCAGGAGCTAATCAGTTTCAAATTGAATCGATTGTGTTCATTTTTTATTTCAGGATATTCCAATTTTCCCCACCATGATGAAAGTACAGCTGTTCGGATGTGATTACAACTACAGAATTATGGGGAGGTATGTTGCATTTCTCCATGTGACAGTTTCTTCGTTGATTTAGCCACGAATATTGTGTAAATTCATTATTTTTGGTGATGGTGGCTTGTACTACAGCTACATCATAGAATCAGATGAATAAAGACTTTGAATACTAGGAAGTATTGTCTTTTATCTGAGAGCTGAGTAACTTGTAATTTGCCTGATAGTACAAATTAATCATTTATTATTTGGTATGACATAGTCTCTAACTAGTTATGTAAAATTTACCTGAAACAGGAACTAATTGATGATAACTTACCTTTATATTCTTCCTCTTCCACAGGTTTAACTTGCAGAGTTATGACTCGAGAACAAATTACAATTATCAAGAACTGGATTTCATGTTGTCTTTGAAAAGGACATTGTACTAATTCATTCACTGAATTGCATCAACAACACCAGGATTATCAGTGTCATTCCTTAGGCAGCTGGTCATTTCTGAGTTGAAATGTCATTAATTCCATTAACTCCACAGTTTTTCTCAGCTATCACTTTCACCCTCACTCCAGTGACTAGGTCCTGACTGTGACTTATTGTTAAGGGCCACAAATCCTTCCATATCACTGTTTGACCCTCATACTTGTATTTCTGGGTAGTTTATAATCAGTCAGTCATTGTGTTCTTCGTAATCAATCCAGTTATGCTACATGCCCTACTAGTTACAGTTTTTGTAATACAAAATGGTTAGTAACAGATGTGTAGATATTTTATATCTCTTCCTCGTTACGATGCTTTCTCCAGAACCCCTCGTTTTAATAAGGCTTGAAAAAAAACTCATTTCATACCTGTGGTATCTCACGTCATTTTGCCACATTTAAGGATATATAACTTTTCATGCAGCTCTTTTGTATTTGAAAGAGTTATGGTTAAGCCGTTACATAGTTAAATGACATTGTACACTTCTTCGTTTCACCCTAAGGGTACAGTTATATTTTCAAAGTTAAATTTCAGTTGGTATCATCGTCTCTTTTAAAGTGCATGTCAGATACTTTACATTCAAGTTTTATGTTGTTTCTTTAATCTTGGTTACAGATTGTAATATTAACCCATTCATCAACTGTTTTAAACATCCTCCTTTGCATGTCAATCACATCAGCTGCTTCAAGGATAGGTCTTTGATTGAGTAACTTTTGGACCTCAATAAGAAACTTAGCAATTGTAATGTAGTGTTATGTTTTGTCAGAACACTCAGTAATGCTTTATTATTAGGCCTAGGCTCAGATCTTGTCTTTTTTATATGTTTTTTGAGAGAGGGGAATTGTTATCAGTTCAAAAGACAAGTTTATTTAAAGCAGGGACTAATAGCCATTATATTTGTATGGGGAAAATTAATTATGAAAATTGTAAAAGTTTGAAATTTATTTTTAAGAGAACCAGAAGTTATCCTTAGGATATGTTAATGTGTACTTGAATGTATGGGTAAAAGTCATTGGTAAATTTTGAAGGCACTGTACAAGTGATTCTTGAGTTTTCAGATGCAAGTACTTGTTAGATTTGCAGGTACAAGTGATGGCAAAATGTATGCATGCAAGTTAAATTTATTAAATTTGCCAGTACAAGTGGCCTTCAGAGTTAGCAGGTACAAATGTTTGTTAAAATTCTTGGTACAAGTTAATTGTTTAATATGCTGATATGCGTAACTGTTAAATATTAAGGTGTGCATGTTAATTATGAAAGGTATGTTAGGTCTTTTATCTATTACAGTCATGGCCACTTCCAGTCCTTTGAACAGTAGACTGTAGATAATTGTTTGTGACTGGTATCCAGTATTATGTGAGACTAGGTAATTCTACTTTAGCGTGTGCAATTCTGTGCAACATTAATTTGCAAAACTTACAGAATCATAATCTCTAGTTAGGCTTCTTTGCAGGGTCCTAATGTCATCACTCTTTGACACTGATAATTTCTTTATAGCAGTTGGAAAAGTGTGTGTGTATGAAAGAGAGAGAGGTGTATTTAAATTGAATTCTTCATCTTTTCGTATGAAATGTTTCTAAATTGAATTGACAAAAATACTTTAATTCTCACTGATTGATATCTTATGGTTCTCTTTCAATCTTCATGAAGCATTGTTTACAGAATAACAATCAAATATTAATTTCTGTAATTTATTAATACTGTCTTTACTGCAAACAGTTTTTAGCTACTCTTGATGTTTATTTAAAAACAATGCTTTTTTATATACATACTGGAATTTGTATCTGTTACAAATAGGTTTGTAAACATTAGCAGGACACTCAACCAATGCTAGTTTGAAATATGCATTTGTTACGAAAAGAAATCACTCACTTGGGTTTCATTTTTCTTCCATAGTGGCATCAAATTGTTTTGCAATTTTTTGAGTTTCTCCTTCATTGATTTTTGTTTTATGTTAGTTTTCATCAAGAGCTGTCGTTTAACTTTTTGGAACTTGCATTTTGCTCATATTTTTCTTTTATTTGCTAATAAATCCCGTGGGCAAGTTATATTAATATGAAAGTGTAACTGTGGGTGGTTCAACATTTTAACACATTGATAATGGCATTTGTAATTACCCCAGGGCTCCAAGCTGTTGCCATTCTTCTGGTAAATTGAGATATAAGCATGTTTTTTCTAAATTCATTTCCCCTAAAGGTACTTCTTATTTTGACATGCCATGAATGTTTTTGGTCACAGCGAACTTACACAGTGCTTAAAAATCCCTAACTTTAAAATCTGCCATTTTTAGTTGAAAACTTTGTACAGCACATGGTCAGTGTATATTTATGCATTTGTACATAGTTTCCCTAGTCATTTCATACTCTCTTGTGCTGCCTTTATTGAAGTCTTACCATTTCATATAGATGTGGGTTTTAGTTCTGTATCATAGTTCATAACTGCAGAAATATCTTTGTTTACTAAAACTTTGCAGTGTTCACCTAATCTGTGTGATCGATGTTACTGGATTTTTTTTTAGACTTAGTTTGAATTCACTAATTTAACAGTTTGAATTCACTAATTTAACAGCAAATATTAAATTCCAAGAATGGTTTGAGTGCTCCTGCTTGTGTGATATGTTTAGTAATTAGTACTAAAGTTTCCAGTGTTAGGTGCCATCTGTTTATCTGATGTTGAAGCTTATTGTACATTTTGTTATTCACTGTAAATGTTATTTAAACAAGGATCTTTGTTCAACAGAAACTGGAAAGAACTAAATAAAGATGGCCGCACCCTTGTGTGCTACGTGGTCAGGCAGTGAGGTCGCCCCGCCAGAGGTCTGGGATCCCAAAATGTTCCCGAAAGAATCACAGATGTCGAACAGGATTTGTTCCTACAGAGATGACAGCTACGCTCAAGTACCACAGTCCCCTCCGAGTCCCTCTAGTCTCGATGTTTTCTTATGAATCTGATGTCAAGCCATGTTAGACCCTTTTTCTTTCACGCCAGTAAGAGAAGTAACCTCTCGAAGTGGGCCATTTTCACCTTGCAGATGTAGAGACCACGTGGGTTCCTCTGGCGAGAAGGTCGACATTCCTGTGAGTTCTGCCACGTGTTCCTTTGGGCAGTTTTTGAACAAATTAGGTGATGTAGTGATCTTTATCCAATTCATACGATCTCCTCCAAGTTAGTTTTTTAGAGATTTATACAATATTTGAATTTGGAATCAAAACACTGCTTTTCCACTGGATACTTCTAACCCCCTTCAGTTTTAATTGGCAAGAGATGTTGATAAATATGTACCATGTCTCTGTAAATTCAAATTAGGTGCTAAATGACCATAAGGTAATCAACAGATATGTTTTTTGATACCATGATAAACTTTCAGGTACAGAGAAGTCTTGTTGTCATCATATTCTTAGACGTTAGCTAATTTTGGAAGTAATTTTTTGTATATCAGATCTGCAAAACAAGAAAGTGAATTATCAGGTTTTTAACAGCTGTGTGTATATATTAAAATGTTTAGTTATATCGCAATGCATTCATTAAATAACACTCATTTCAGCTGTGAAACAAATGAAAGTGTATTTCTGATTTGTTTTAATTACTAGAATTATTTAACGTTTTCACGATGTTGAACAAAGGAATTTATTCAGTTTTGACTTGTAATCTGATGTGACCTTTGGTAAGTCAGGTGCATGAATGCATTATAGCAGTATCAAGTAAGTTTTTGTTAGTTGATTTAAATATATACACTGCAGTCAATTAGAAAAAATATCTTTGAGTATCATTAAGGTGAACACTGATATCATACTCACCAGGTATACAGAACAGATGCTTGATTATATTTGAGATGGTGAGATTCATCAGTAATTGTTGGTCGTACTGAATTGCCGATGATGTGTATCGACTGTACGTCGTATGTGACCCTGTAACGTAAATCTGAGTAGTGTTGCCACGCAATCGTCATGGATTTGTTTGGGCTATGTCTTCTTGGGGAAGCAGTTGGAAGGATTTTCGGATGGTATTGTTGTGCTCTTGTTATCAAAGTATGGTTTCTGTCTGTGAAAATAATGACAGCAAGAGCAGATGTCAAGATAGACTCCTTATAGAATGAATTTGTGGACCTGGTTATGTGGTTATTTGTTGTACTATTCAAGTACTGTACTTGAACTTACCTTAAAGTCAGTATTGTGATCTGAGATAGCTTTTTATCTCATGCTTTCACCATTAATCAGTGACAGTTTGCTCTGAGATCTGATTTCCTTGAGTGAAAGTGTCGATTTTCTTTCATGTCATAGTGGATGTGAGAAATAACTGGTGATAACCACAATAGCTTATCCTTAAAACTCAAGTTGTACTTGCTTTTTGAAGTCAATGTGTTTTTTGGGTGAGGCTACTTTATCTTGTTCCTTCTGTTACCAGACAAGCTTTGTCTCATATAAATAGGTTATTATATATATATATATATTGGGTCTGTTTCTGTTTGAATGCCTCTTGTATACCACTAGATTACTGCCAGCAAAGCAGCTTCAGTTGTTTATGTATCAGATACAAAGTTGATCTGAGTCAAATTAAAATCTCATACACATTCCTTGGCCACTTAGCTATCATGGACACACACTTAAGTTTTCCATTGTCAAGTTGTATATTGGATAATCCAGGAGTTGCTGCCAAAAAGCACAAGTTGATTATCCCATAAAGATAGCATATGGTTGTACCTCCTTCAGAACTTAAAAGATATATGGCAGCGTTTGGATAGTTAGTTGCTGAAAAACCTTTGTATATGCCATACTATTGTTATTTTAAAAGTAAAATGGCCATATTATTTGCTCAGCAAGCTTTTGCAGAACAGAAATAATTAAGATATAAAGAAATTAAACTGGATGCACACACTCTGTTACCAAAATAATTGACAGGAAAGTGCTCTATATCTTACTCACATAAAATGGAAGTCAAACCCTAGACTAGAAAGTTGTACCACAGAGACTGTGATGAGCCTAAGGTTTGGAATCATTGAGTTTATGGTTAGTTGAGAGTTGGGCATAAGGCAGCACAATTTTAACACCTTCTGTGATGTGATATCCACTGATAGCACCACACAGTCCAGGCAGTTAAGCAAAGGGTAATTGAAATGTTGAATGTTGTGTAGTCCCAAATACCAAAAAAGATTTCATAAATTGGAATTATATCCTTGGATGGCAAAATCTATTGAACGCCATTTGCAGCATTCACATTCTTTTGAGAGCAAGAAACTTTTTAACTGCACACAGTTTGGCTTCAGAGTTATGTAAAGAGCTGACTGCATGAAGTTTGATGTACATTTATGTTGTGTAAATAATTCATAAGAATGTTTACATGAACAAGGTCTGGAGACAGACTGTAAAGAAAGATGGGAGAGTTTGGTTTTCTAGCACTGGAGAGTGAATCTTAATGCCCAATAGAGCTATTTATTCAACACAGAGAATAACTTACAAGTTAATTCCTGGTTTTGTACCATGACTGAAATCCTGTGTGTGTGTGGGACAGTGAAGTTTTGTATCAGAAAATAGTATTAAATATAGTAAGCCAAAACTTGGTCGGTGAAGCTGAAATCTCACTGAAGGCATCAGCTTTTGGACTTCATAATAAAGTTTTGAATCTGGAAACAGTACAAAAAAAATTAACACAGTCAGAAACACCATAATGTGGTGTACATTTTATAGTTGTTATTTTCAGTGGATAGTCTTTGATACAATAAGTAAAAATTGTAGAGGTGGTATTGACCTGTCCAAAAATTAGACACCTGTTTAATAGACTTACTCAGTGGCCATTAGTCATGACCCAGTTTCTGTGCAATGCCATGCAACATTAACGACAAAACGTCTTTCTGCCTGAATTTCAGTCGACAACAAATGACAAGCATTTGGCATGAATTTTTGAAGGAATTGTATTGTATCTTACTTTCAGCCTATCCTCCTGCTGGGAGGTTTCACAAAGCTGTAATATAGTAGATAAAATCTAATTAATCTTGTACTTTTTTATAAGAAAAAGGCCTTTATACCAGCCCAATCACTTGCTCCAGATTCCTCAAAAAATGGTCTGGTGCAAGGTTTTAATTATTGATTTCTTGAAATCCATGTTAATTTTGCTGATTATTTCAGTATCAGACTCTTCCAAAAAGTCATAGATAGAACAGTGATTGCTGACAGCCATTAACTAATATTCATGTCCTCCTCTCTGCCTGTGGTGTAGGACTATATAAATCAAATTATGATTTAACATTGCTTGCTCAAAAGCTATCCAGTATTTGTATGAACTTTGAAGAGTCCTAATCATATGATGGATTAGGCTTACGTTGAATGCCAATGACTTGCTCTGATGAGTTTATGTCGGGTTTAAACCATAGCTAAAGTACACTGGTTTATTTTGATGGGTCTAGTTTTAGTCCCAGTATTAAGGTTTAGTTATGAGTTGAATCTCACTTGCTTATTATAAGTCTGCGTTCAGCTCACGTAGAATTCCGCAGGCCTATTTTAATGGGTTCTGTCTTTTTCTGGGAGAATAATGATGGTTTAGACTTTCTTTTTCTTTCTTTCTTTCTTTCTTTCTTGGTTCAGTTCAGCTGAAAACGTTATGGAACATTGAGTCAGTGACTATCACAGAGAAGAATAGGTCTAGGTTCAATCCTTCCTATCAGGATTAAACCATAGTTGAATTACATTGGCTTATTAAAGTGTTTTCTATTCCCATTCCATGTGAAGAATTATGCTAAACTTGAATTGAATTCTGCTTAGTTTAATAAGCTTAGGTTTATTTCCCAACAAGAGATTGTGGTTGGAGCTGAATGCCGTTGAATAACTGTCTCATGGGTCCTGCAAGGTTTTAATGTCGTCAAGAGATTTAGACTGGAAAAAGTTGAGTCTGATTGTAGACTAGATGAGATTATGTCTTTCCATATGGTGTAGGACTGACTTATTTTGGAAAATTTAGACTTGTAGTGAAAAGTCTGATCTGTTGCTTTCCAGGGTTGTAATCTTGTCAGGTTTTGAAATTAGTCTTTCATTAATCTTGAAAGTTTGCATGAGGGTTGAACTGAATTCTGTTATTATAAGTCGTTAGACTAAAAATTTGAATTTCATCTCCTGGTTTTTTTCAAAATTTGTTTAGACTTTCTTTCATCCAAAACTTCAGCTAAAACGTTATGGAACAGAGTCAGTTAAATGTCTCTTTTGTTGAATTCTTCGTTTTAGTCTTTTAATTTTGAACAAGAATTGTCCTGAATTATCGTCTTTTGGGTCGTGTTCATCAAGATGACTTTTGCATTATTTTAATAAAAACCTCATTTGGTTTGGTGCTTTTTAGCCAAGCAAAATGGACTTAGGTCTAGTAATGCTGTAAATGTGGTTTATGTCTCTGCTTTCAGTCAGCACCAAGGCTGGGCAGCTTAGGGGTGTATTTGTTGCTGGGAGGTGTTCTGTATCCAAAGTCTTGCTTGCGCACTCACTTGCTACTGAGGTCTTTTGCGAGGTTTTAAGCATTGATTTCTTGGGATGATTTCTGTGGCCTTCATTTTATTTATAATGACAGTCTTTCTGTCTCTTCTGTCTCTTTTATTTATAATGACAAGTCTCTCTCTCTCTCTCTCTCTCTCTCTCTCTCTCTCTCTCTCTCTCTCTCTCCATTTTCTCTCTCTTCTGCTGCTTCTCACGAAGCATTTTCTATTAGAAGCATTTTCTTATAGATTCATTGTTTAAAATGAATGTCTTAAAAATTACATTATCCGAGTCTGCCCTGAAGGCACACACAGGCCTCAGAATGACCCATTGCCTCTTGTAGCTGATTCCTAAGGTTTCTTGCCACCTTTGCCTTTGCCACTGGTGTAGTGGTTAGTGTTGTGGAATGCCACTCAGATGTTGCAGTTTCGCGTCTTCCCCCGGTCAATGAAAAATCACTGGTTCTGTGTTGTGATCATGTGGTGAACCAGGTTAATCAAACATGGCTGCTATCCCAGGCTTTGCTTAACTCAAAATTACTTTCATTTTGGAAGAACAATGATACCAATCAATAACTTTGATACAGAGAATATATTATACTTATACATACAAGAATAAAAGTATTACCAGTTCATACAGTACAAGAAGTTGTTGGAAGAATAACCCACATTCACAAAAATATGAACTGCACATAAAGGACAGACCTTTATGGAGACATACTATCACATTCTTCCCCTCTAGAAAGAAAAATGTATCACTAAAAATTACATTATTGCACTGTACATTATACTAGATTACAGCTGCAGTTTGGGGTCTGCAGTGGGAGTTTGAAACCAACATTCCTTGGAGGCTTGAATTTCAACTCTGTGGCCCCTTTGGTGGGCTTGTTCCATGAGAATAGGTTTCATCTACTGAAATAATAATAATTATTATTATTATATGTTAGGGTCTTGAGGTTAAGCCAAGTCTTTCTTGTTAATGTGGTGTTTGAACCAACATGAGTGATTGAGACTCAAAATGGCAAAGTGTTTTTTTATGTTTTTTTTTTTTTAAGCTTTCTCATACTGTGTTTTGTATCTCATGTTGCAAAAACACTTTGGTCATAACACTTTTTGACAAGGTGCCTAAACTAAGCGTTGTTTAGCATTAAATATAAATGAGAAATGTTTTTAAGTCTATTGACTTTTGGGATGAAGGCCCCTAGGCCTATATCCAATGGAGCTTAAGTCCCAAGGGCATCTGGATTATAGGTAATAACCCATCCAAGTACTGCCCAGACCTGATGCTGGTAATGCTAACAGACATCCCCAAAGAATCCAAAATAATTTGAAATATTCAAAATGTCTGTCTCCTGAAATATTCAAAATGGCCACCTCCTTGAACTAGGTAGATTGTCTATAGGCCTACATTCTGAAAGCAGCTCTCCCTCGATATGGCTTTTAAACAAAGACATGGCATTCCATGGCTCCATTATTCAGGACATATTTATGTTACAAGTCTATGGTAAGAGGTCCCATGGGAGACGGTCCATTTACATTTCATTTGGTGATGAGGGAAAATCATCAATGCTGATGACGTCATATCATTGATAATTAATTAAGCATCTGGTTCTATATAATTCTGGTGTTTATGTTCAGTGTTCGTCTGTTATTACTCAAAATTAGGTATTTTTTCGTAATTGGTTTCTTTGTATTAGTCATTACAGGTAAAGTAATTCAGTAATTAAATAGATATTGTATTAATGTGTTTGTGTTCCCGATATACCAAAGCCACGTGAGGTGTCACGTCTTAACTGAAGTGGTGTCCTTCTGTCCGCCATCTTGGAAAAATACGGATAATTCTATTTAAAATGAGCTCAGAAATCTGCTTCATTTATCGAGGCTGAGACAGAGAATGTTATTTAGTGACGTGTTTTGATTTAATTAAATAGTTATATGCATAAAAATGCGTTAAATGCCTTTTAATTCAAGTTTTTTAAAGTTCTGATAAACAGAGAATGAAAAGCTTCCAACATTAACTACGTCTATTTTAAATATGGCGGTCTAGGGAACCTCTGTTGTACCTGATGTTTATCTTGGCCATTAAAAAACATATTTGCAAACAACCCTTATGGATTTAGCACCTAAATTGGATATATAGAGATATGTTTGCTATTTATCACAAAGGTATTTTGCCAATTTATAACTGAAGTGACGTGAAAAGTCGCCAATGGAAGAGAAAGGTGTTTTGGGAGTACAAATTCAAATAGACTAATCTCTGTTAAATTGACTTGGAAGGTCGTTACGAATTGTTTAACGATCGTTAACGGTCACTTAACTCGTTCAAGAGCTTCCCCAGAGGAACATGCGACCGAACAAGCTACGGTAATGTCGACCTTATCGCCTTTTGAGGTCGCGTGACTACCAATGCAAAATGGGTGAAAATGGCTTAACCAAAGGGGTTACTGAAGACTCTTACTGACGTGATAGAAAATGGGTTTAATATGGCTTGAGTCACTCTTGTAGAAAACATCAAAGGCTCAAGATGGGCTTCAGGGGGGACTGTGGTATTTTGAGAGCTGTTTCGTCTCGTGTGGGAATTTAATCCTTTGGCATTCGTGAGAATTTCGGGGACATTTTGGGAACCCAGACCTCTGGTGGGGTTACCTAGTTGTTTGGCCACGTAGCACACGAGGGTGTCAAAAAAATTATTGTATAATTGTTAATAAAACCAAGTGTTCTCCTTTAATTATTTTTATTTAATCCTCTGTTACAAGCAATAGTTAAAGGTGTCCTTTTAAGGCATTTTATATACTTTCGGGTAATTCTATTCGCTCCGAAAGTACGACAGGGTTACAATTTAGTTAATGAAAATAACCCTTACCCTTTAAATCATTAGTTAGCCGATTTTACAAATTGATTGGTATCTGCATTCATAATTCCTCAATTTATTAAGGTTTTACCTAATCTATATTGCTCGGGTATTTAACTAAAGGCCAAACTGAGCATTTTGAGCCATTTTTATCTCGCTTACCTCTCATTATTAATGGAAATTCCTTTTTTTTTTATCTTTACTATGTAACAATTTACCCGATGCTAAGCAATCTGGCTATTGCGTGGACTTATCTGGCTGTCTTTATAGTTTGTCAGAGGAAATAATTGTACAAACCTTACTGGATAACAGTACTTTACAACCCACCATATTTAAACTTGATCTTGGTTATATATGGACGTTTTAGATAGAGAGTGAGTTCCAAATTTAACCAAAACATCACAAGCTGGAAACACCACGTAACAAGGACTACAGGAAGTGTAGACTGAACAACCAAACAACCAATGAGATCTATAAATAGGCGAGAAGGGGCCTGAACAAAATAAAATTTTGCGAAGTTTGGCTATCGTGTTGGTAAGCAAGTTACTGAAAAGAAGAAATGAGAGTTTCCATCAAATGTGCTTGCTTGTTAAAATAGCATTTGACAACAGTAGCACAAGTCCTATTGATCGAAGTGTCTGGTACACCACAAGAGATGCCATGCCACATGAAAAGGTAATTTATGCAACTTAAAAGTGGATGACTTATCGAGCCCAAGAGGGCCTAATATTTAACACCAACTTTCTCATGGGTGAAAAACTTTCCCCAAGCAGCAATCAGAAGTGATGTGACTTCGAAAACCTGTTAATCCAAAATGTAGCCAGTAATGAAAGTACCAACACAGGTCAACAAGTAATGCTTAGGATTGCAAAAAGGGCAATTACAAAGAAGGTCAGTGCGGCTGTCATCAAGAAAAGTTTAACAGTGGTACCAGTTCCGTGTGGAAAAAGTCTTGACTAAAATTTAATTTATAAACCAGTACTTGGGTTTATCGTCGCTGAATTGGCAAGAATCTCGTTAGCACAGATACTGTGATAGATTTAAGACTTTCAGACGGTCATGCTTTTCGTACTTGAAACGAAAGTTAAGGAAAGGCTTTTCAGAATAGCTGTCAATATGCAGGCAAGATGACCAGTAAAAAATGACCCAAAAAATCAAGATTTTTGGGATGAAGGAGACTGACAACACTGAGAGGGAATTCATTATGCCTCTGACACCTACATAGAGGTGTCAAGAACGGTATTTCCAAGAAGTAGCACTCAAAAAAAGATGATGGCTACGTTAACCTCATCAACCAAACATTACAGTACATTACCCTCATCCCAAACAAGACAGGAACTTCTCAGATAAGGGTAGCCACAACACACACAAACATAGATGATACCTTGGCAAGTAGAGATGACAAAAAAGGAATCACTACTGGGCAAAACAATGACATTTTTTTGTAACTGCTGAAAACAGCAATATATGTATGTAGAACAATTTTATAAGTGGAGGCACCAAAGGAATTTGGTTCACCTTGAAAAAACCAGAAAGAAACTACATCATGCCTGGTTACCAGGTCAGAAAACTTATGCAGGTCGGTTACTTAATCCAATAATGAATGACAAGTGGCCTGAGAGAGAAAAACACACCAATGACAAATGGCAATAAGTGGCCTCGAGATCCGAAAATACATCAATATCCCAATTAGCACCAAGACAATTCAACCACTCACTGACACACAACCTGGACTGAACAGTTTTCAATCTCAAAAACCATAAGGACCCAGTTGGTCCACGTAACAAACTATTACTTATGCAAGGCGAATGGAGGACACACTTTGATAGAAAATACTGTTCCATTTCAAAATAAATCATGAGTTAGATAAGTTCGATATTTTACAGTCCACTTCCAGCATGGGGTTACAATTTTAACAAACCAGCAATGTTGTCATTATGTTACAAATTTAAGAACATTCATGATTTGAGTTTCAAAATTTAAGTTGTCATGCCCTTACCAGATGTGGTTTTAGTCCTTAACCACTGACAGCAGTGGTTGATGTTAAATTGGAATCGAATTCTTATAAAATAAAAAAAAAAACCTAGCCAAAAAGAATTTTGATTATCCTCGAAGAAAAATAAACACTGATTCAACAACCCCACTATACCTAGGTTCGCTTTTATTAATTTTAATCAGAATTTAACAAGTACCACAGATGCAATTCTTGGAATATTTAAGCCAACCAAAAATAATTATCAATTACCTGCAAAAACATAACATTATAACTGTAATAACATTTTTTACAAACATAAACCATTCAAGAACTTTCCCATTTAGACTTCTACAGAATTTCCCATCTACAAGTTCATGGTATCTGACATTTACCATTCCTCAAAGACACAAATCTTACTATTTCACAATCCCAGCTAACCTACGGCTGAATTCTTGACGTGAACATAAATCAACTTCCCCTACAACAAAATACAATTAGTTGAATTCCTACAATACAATCATTCCAGTTATGAAAACCTCCTAAGAAATTAAACATTATCAACATTCAGAGCTGTGTTTTATTTTTTAAGTGCTTACTAATTCCAGTCAACTCTAAGGTACTAAATTATAACTCTATCATATCACTGGCTTTCCCATACTCACCCTTATGAAAGCAGAAATTTTTAAGTTTTTTAAAATAAATCAAGGATGCTTAAAACACTTTTATAAAACCAGATATTCTCTAAACAGTAAAGTTATTACTAACTTTAGTAAACAGTTATTACCAACTTTCCTATATATTATCTTAATAAAAGATAGGTGGTAACATTTTAAAACTTTTTCAAACAAAATCAAAGATTGTACACAACAGCAAAACCTTTAAGTACTGGTCCCCAAAATAAAACGGATTGCAACTCAATCACAACATTACTGTTAAGGAACACTACTTAGTTTATGCAAAATGAAACCTATCAGCTTCAAGCCAATCATTTTCAGCATAAATTAATCCTACAAGACACTTAAGGAATCTTGAAACCAGACCACACTTGACGTACACTGTCGTTACAACCGTACCTGAAGCTAAGGAATTTTTAACTTGACAGGAACTTTAAACCTTCAAGATACAATTCTTTCAAGATAAAACTACTTCTATAAAAACAACCACAAATAGTTAATAATTAAACAGAATTCCATTCCAGTTCAACAAGGATTCCACTGCTTTACAAAGGCCCTAGACAACATTATAGTCTCTTGTTTCTGAAGTTACGATAGTCGACAGGTGGGGCTGAGTAAGGTTGAACACAAGTTTATTACTTAGCAAAATTCTCGATATTTAACTGCTCTCTTGACATCTGAATAATGATGCAAGCATGAATGAAATATATGATTATGAAGCAGGATATGACAAAAAAGAAGATTGAAATGTAAAACGAAGCAATGTGTCTTAATAGATTTTGAATATTAAACAATACTAAAACTGACAGTATAAAAGTGTCAATATGTTATTCCTTCCTAAGCTTCAAAATAGGACTAAAAACCCATTAATGTAATATTAATAATTTAACAAAACCACTAAATTAACATCCAAACCTTTCATAGGACTGGCCAGAAGGGTTTATTCTCAGAGAACAGTGTTAGATCTAAATTGGTGTATTGTAATTCCTGAAAAATTTAGTAAAGTGATGCCTGACCAAACTTTGTGTAGATAGATAATAATTAAATATTCTGAGAGAGAGAGAGAGAGAGAGAGAGAGAGAGAGAGAGAGAGAGAGAGAGAGAGAGAGAGAGAGAGAGAGAGAGAGAGAGAGAGAGAGAGAGAGAGATTTTACTAAAATGAAATGAATTACATTCAACTATGAACAAAAGTACACTGAAAATGATGCCTGACCAAACTTTGTGTAGATAGATAATATAAATATTATTTTAATGAAATGAATTACATTCAACTATGAACATGAAAGTACATTCTTCAGGCAGTGTAGTTCAATATTTTGCCATCTACAAATAACATTACCAATTTAACATAATTAAAATATAACTATAAAAATATACCTTATATGTTGCATTTTAAATGCATACCCACCAAGTATGTGAATCTTTTGCAGTTTCAATGTCCTGCATTATATTAAAATATTTACTTTCACAGTCAACTGAATTCAAGACCTTGTGTTGAGCATGAAGGATTTTCAATTACAAGGTAATATAGGTATTTACTCCTTAAGGACAAATTAGTATTCTAAATTACATTCCCTGTGGTAGTACAGTCGTACATACCTGCTGGTGATAAATAATATATATTTAAATAATTTCAAATGACTAAAAAAACCTTCCTGTTATATCAATTGGTATAAATTTAAAAAGACCCTTGGTATTATATCAAGACATAAATGTTCCACTGACATTTGTACTATTTCAACCTTTCATTTTCTTCATTAATACTAACAGCTGTTCATTTCTGCCTAATCACCCTGTGTCTGGGCTTACCAAATTCTATTAGCAAATTCTAATCAAAGGAATAAGGCAACCTCTAGAAGGAAAATATGTTATAAAACTCTGTCAAAGGTTGCTGCTATTTTTGCCTTCTACAAGACATTCTCTACCAATGAGTGGACCGTATTCAATGTTCTGATGTATATACATTATCAAGACAGTCTATACAAGGCAATGCAACTGTGACACAATTCAAGGTCAGGTCATTTAGTGATACTGAGTATGACATGAAAAACTGAATATTCATAAAAGCCTGGGAAATTTTTAACAAATGAATTTAAATACTGATTTTTCTTAATATCATTGCTATTGCCTCTGAATGAATAAACTTTTACGTGGTTCCAATCTTGCAAGAGAAAATACAGAATTTGAATTCTAACATATATAATCTACAATGCATGGACAAATCCTTACTGATGATCAATAACCTTTTAAATGTCATTATGAATACTTCTATATATTTCTCATACCTATATGAAATTCTGTCTTATGTACAACTATGTCTAGTAACTTATACCATTTTCTTTTCATGAATTACTGTGACACTTTTAGTCACGTTTTTCTTCAAATAATGTATTCGCAATGCTGGTCTTGGCGTAGAGGTTTCGATAGGCTCCCCTGCCGTGCATGCTTGATGTCAAGTTGAGACGTTCATCTACCGTCTTGAAAGTTTCCCACAATGTCGACTTCCAAGATGGTCTTTCCTGCAAAGACAGATGATAATTACAAATAGGACACTTGGGAATTATTATTATTATCAATAAATCCTTTATAAACTTTTAAAATTTCTCAACACAACTAAATTACTGTACAGGAAGTCCCCGGGTTACTTCGGTCTGGGCTTACATCGTTCCAAGCTTGCGTCGTTTTTCAAATATATTCATCAAAAACTCTGTTCCTGGTTACAGAGGATGTTCCGAGGTTACGCCGTTTCAGTCTAACAACGCGCTGTAAGCAACTGAAGTATACTTGTACATCTTTGGAGGAAACTCTACAATATCACAGATGCACACCTCACCAGAAGCGAGGTAAATCAATTGGGGCAACCAAGGGTAAGGCTACCATCACTTTAATTCTCATTTTTAGCAATTTTTTAATACGGTGTTCCGGCTTAAGCCGGGGACTGCCTGCAGTTATTTCTGCTAGAAGTTCATTAGTTCGTGTGCTTTTAAAACCATAACGCTACATTAGATGATAATGATTCAAGGTATCGTTGAAACAATCAAAACAAAAATGACAGCTTCAAGGATCAGAATGAAAATTACACAAGTTATATATCCAAATAATTGATGTCAACCATTAATGGCTGTAAGTATACTCATTAACAATTTTTCTCCTGACATTAAATAAGTCTCTGGTTGTAAAAAGAAGTGTACAACAATTTTAAAACTATAGATAAAGGGATGCAGTTTTCAAACCAATTAAAAACATTTCTGGCTATACTGGTGGAAGTTACACCTTGACTGATTAAATGAACCACTTATTAAACCCAACATAACCTTATTTTCAAGTCCACAACTACGGGCAAATACTAACCTGAATAACACGAGTAAACGAGATTCCTCCAACATCCTCGTACTGCGACGAACAACTCAAACTGGTCCTTTTCAATCAAGAAAGTTGACTTCTTAAACAGCTGCTGTCTAAGCCTTGCTGACAATAATCTGCCCTGTAAGAATTTTTATTCTTATTAGAAAACGACACTGATAATGAAGACAGGCCAACTACTTCCATATATATTAGTCCTTTCACTGTAATCAAATTTGGATTGAAATGAATAGAGAATTTAGGCCAAGGGCCAAGCACTGGGACCTATGGGGTCATTCAGCGCTGAAACAGAAATTGACAGTAAAAGGTTTGAACGGTGTTCTGAGAGGGTGGAAAATAAGATGGAAGAAAGAGAATATGTAAGGTGGTACAGTAAAAGGAATGAATAGGGTTGCAAGAACAAACGTAGTTATTTAGGTCCACACTTTTAAAAACTCATAGTTACCCCAATAGGCTACTGCAGGAGATTACTTAAAAGTCACACAAAGTTCAACTACAAAACACAAAATAAGGAATAGCCTCATAAAAATGTATATTAAAGAGGGTTAGCCCAGCCAGATGTGAAATACATGCCCATTGCTGTTTGGCTAGGGTGCCTGCCTATGCTTCCCCACGGGTAAAACTGCAAACTACAACTGCCTTATCCTGATGTTTATTTTAAGTCTTTTATGTTTTTATATTCATCGCCAAGGTGCTAGTACTAAACACAGCACCTATTTCACACATTAATTAGGAATGACCAAACCAGTTGGGCACAATAACATTGTTTATTTCTACCACCCGCCCACCCCACAGGGACCAAAAGAAACTTCTGTAACGCTTATGCCTGTCTTTCCAAATATTGTATCCATGAAACTAGACTAGAAATCATTCTATTTGCCTAATTCTGAGACCTGAAAAACAAAAGCCCAATATAAAAGGAATAGGTTCGCAGAGGAAAACCAACCCAACCTTTCCTAGAAATACCATGTCCTAACCTAACCAGACATAGCCTTCCTGACCTCATTTGGGGCATCGTGCCTAATCCTGACTGGGGGTGCTTCTCCCCCCCCCGGTGCCCTGAGGCCCACTCAATTACCATACTGGGAAAATGCCACAGTTCCTACAATCAAAATCCACCTCCATAAATCAGGGTCGTAATACCCAAATACGACATTATGCCCTTCATTAGGTTTGGCTATGATGCAACACTTGGCCTATAGTTTATATTTTAATAACTTAGGTTAGGTTAGGGTTCGAGGAACGGCACAAAATACCTGCCCTTACTTTCCACGGATTGCAGGCAACTTCAGAAGCACTTCAGTGATTTTAAAAATGAATATGTCTTACTCTAACCTAACCTTCCCTTGAGCAGCCCTAGGGGATGACTGCCCTGGCCCAGAATGGGGGGGGGGAGATTCTCCCCCAAACCCAATAAACAAATCATATAAAAATCAAGCACATTGACCCGTTTTAATAGCAAATAAAGCTTCCGTAACACAAGCCTAACAAATATGTATTTATCTCATCCAGTATATTAATTAAGGCTAGCCTAACCTAACACGTGCTCTAGCCTGAGGTAGGCCATACCCCTTACTAGCCTAACATGGGCCAGTTTCATAGCAATTACCGGCTGTATTTATACCATAAACTTGACAATTTCATGATAAGAAAATTGTATATTCTGATTAAATACACCTCAATATATACACAATAACACGCCGAGTTAAGGATTAAACATAATTAAATGAATTATTTACGGAAGTCTGAAGGTAAACATGGTCGACATTACGCCGGCCATATTGACATTTAAAAACTTTTTCCTTATTTTTTCGTTATACAGAGGTATTTATACATCGCATTAATGTCTATTTACTTTATATATACTTTATACGTACGTATATACTTAAACTGTTAAATGAAAACACTTAAATGTACGAAATAAAAGGTAAAATATATTACCATAGGCTCGGTCCAGGTGTGTGAAAGCCGGCATATGTTCCAATAATCCCGTGTCTTCGTTCCAGGAATTCCAGAACGTCCAGTAGCGTAAGATTGTGTATGATATTTTTATGCATTTTGTTTAATTTTATATATAATATTTAAATATTTATCATAAATGAATATTTTAATAGCATAACTCTCGATTAAGTTTTGACAACAAGCACCTAGAGAAATTTTATAACAATAAGCTTTACCATCAAGATTTTCTTACGCATTTCGTAAAAATGTCTAATTTTGATTTCATTTTGATTTGAAATAAGGTCAGAAATATCTAATTATATTATCTGTAATATATTATTACTATTATTTAAAATCGTTTATTTTATGTATAGTTATTAATAATATTTAATCACTATAAAAACATTATTTTTTTAGTCATTTTCTAAGGATATGGTTGACGTAAGTTTATATTAAAGGACACCATCGTAATACATAAATAAATATACGAATTTATTGTCATTATTTGTCCCTATTTAAATGTTTTAATAATTAATGTGATTTTCATATTAAATATGACCATCGATACGTTTTTCGACATGATAGCAAAGAATTGATTCTTTGAAAGATGTAATGACTTGATAAATATACAGATTAACTTTAACTCGAATACACAATTGATGTATATTATAAGAACAATGCATTTGATTTTATACACATAATTCTCTAATGTCCTCCTGGACTGTAAACTGTGAATATGAATGATTTTTTCATAGCACAATTGATGTAATTGTAAAACAAAATATGTGGGATTTCATACCCTCTGGATTGAAAACTGTGAATTTAAATAACTCTTCATTGCAAAACTATTCTTTAATATATAATTCTTCGTTGTAAACTAATGTTATTTACTCAGTATCAGTTCATAAAACCATAGAACAGTATGAAAGCATAAGTTATAGACCTACCTCAGGCAGTGGTGATGTCCCCAAATCTGCAGTGGTCCATATTTGCAGTGGTCCTTATAATGGCTGGTGGAGGCTTGGCTTTTTGATGTAACAAAATGGTTTATAACTGGTTTACCAAAACAAATAAATGGTAGCTCGAGGAACCTAACCTACAGATTATTATAGATTATTATAGGCCTATAGATTTTTGTAAAAGTATAAGAGTTTATTTACTCCATATTTGCGGATATATATGAGAAAATTTGTAGGTTAGGTCATGGCCTTTCATTTTTCCCCCTTAAAAATATATTTTTATTAAAAATGTTGTGATTAAAACTGCATGTCATACCATTTTGCTTGATTTCTACTCCTATAACTGTAGTTTTACATCACCTCTGCCAAACCTTGTAGCTCAACATATGGGCATATATGACTGGCACAACAGATTTACATTTTACCAAAATTGTAGGCCTATATTTTGATTACAAAAATTTATAAATAAAGAGAAAAATTTAATTTTTTAAACTGGGTTCCATTTTGGTTTTATCTTTAAGCAATAGTGCAGGACTTTGAATATCTGCAGGCCATCATTTGATTTGTATTACATATATGACACATTTTGCATGCAAGCTGTGCAAAATGGGAAAAGTGAAACCAACCCCTTTTTAACATCATAAGAACACACATTCTTTGCTGAATAACTGCTTGTTTTTGCCAACAGATTTTGAACCCAATTGGTTAGAGTAATTCAGCAGTTTTAACACAAACAATGCTATTCAGTCGTACAGAATTTCCTTTAAGAATTGATCCACAAGAAAATTAAACTTGATTTGGGCTGGGAACAGGACAGTAATGTGTTGACTTAGTTGGCACCTGGAGCCACACTGTAGTAGTACCACTGGTAGAAGACTTTTTCATGATATCCAATCCTTTTGTGTTGTAATTATTTTAATATATAGTGTAAATACTCTCCACGGGGCTGTTTCAAACATCCTTTGGGACTATACACTCAGAACAGGAACACCAGTGGACATTGACCTGCTTTGATGAGACTTTCTGCAACAAGGGTACCCTAAGTGACATTGTGTTCCTTCGTACAACGGTACAGCGTATTATTGTCTCATTATTATTTAAATACAGTTAACAATGTCACTGCATCACACTCCAAGCCTCTCATAGCTGGGCTAAATGATCAGACAAAGGTGGAATTTACACCAAACCGAAATCAAACGCTTATCCAACAGCTACGTAGCGTTTACACCAACGGGGGAAAAAAAATTAAAACCCTCATCATTTATTTATTTATTTATTAACTGACTGTTGACATCAAAATAATCTTCTAACATACATGATAGATTTCTACACTTACATCATAAATAATCACTATGTAAAAGCTAGGCAGAAATGCCGACTTCCGTTCCATCATTGGGTCTTTAAGTCCTGCGGATGTTTCGGGACACATTCCGAAACGCCCCTTCGATCTGTCACTGCGGAGCGACCGAAAAGAATTTTGTTCCTTGCCTGCGAATCAAGAGTTCGTCACTTTCGGGCAAACGCCAACGGTGGGATTTTTTGGACCGAGGCACTGACAGACAGGGTCGATTTCTGAAACGTGTCCCTGAAGCTTTGAATAAAGCCTTTGGAAATGTTCTTTCAGACTTTCAAGTGTGGTTAAGTCTTGCCAAATTTACGGGGGAATAAAATGAAAACTTCAAAAATGAAGGTCTAATATCAGAAGCTGTTGAGTTCAGTCTTGGAAAAGTGAATGCTGCTCCAGTAATGCAATGTTCGATTTTTTTTCTACAGGGACAAGAAACAGGATTTTTTAATCTTTAGTAGCAAGTTCATTAGATGACGGAAGAAAGAAGGCATCAATTTCCGGAGAAAGAAAAAATAATAGTAAATTGTCAACACAGAACATTCTAAAAGCAGACCTCAGTAGTGCTTTCTGCTGCTGATGATGCTGTTTGCAAGAAGATATCAAATTGATCAAGGCTGACTCATTATTATGATCAAGAGTTATATTATCAAAAAGTTCTTGAACTGCAATATGAAACGGGCTTGCCCCCAAAAAGGATATGGGACTCATAAGCACTTTCAAATGCCAACTGCACACACACATACAACCGCCACGGACATCATGTTCTCGGTGACAGCTAGCTAGGAGTTAGCTAGTAGACAAAAATTAGTCCTGCACACCGACAACTTTATACCAAGGTGTGGAAGAAAAAAGGTTGCTGGGAAGTAACCTAACCTAACCTAAGTAACCTACTCTACGATAATCAAGATGTTACACCCCGTACGGTAAAAATAATTACCCATTCCTTGGCAACGTACAAAAACGGCAGCGTTACTTAATCCCGCCAGAAGAATTTCGAGTCGCGATCGTCTGCAGATCGCGTCTGATTTTTCAATTTAAAAGTGATTTGCCGATCGTCATGCCTAAAAGAAATTTGTGGCGTAGTTTCCTTGATGGAGCCAATTCACTTCACATTTTGGTAGAACAACTTTTTAGACATACAACCCGAGACTGACTAACAGAACGCAAGTCATTGAAATGAAGTGACAATGACCTCAGTTCGAATCTTATTAACATTGACATTGGTTACATCCATCTAAGAACTAATAAGACAATGCTCACATCCTCGTGTATTTGGAGCATCTGAAACATTCCTAATATCACCCAGAATGCACTTTGATTTGACAACACGTAGTAGAGTAGAAGACCTGTCCTGTATCTCAAGTGATCAAGATTCGTTCTTTTGAAGCGAGCAAAGCAACTCAGCCTATTTCTTCCTCATCATCTGATCATGCCTGTGATGTCACACTCTGCGCCAGCGTAAGCCAAAACGGGCCGGCGCGTGGTGCTGGGAAAAAAGGACGTTGGCTGTGCGTCCAACATCTTCAGTAGAACCCAATCGGATACGTGAATTATACCTGATTTCAGCTTTCAGGCGTGCTGCAGCATTAAAATTACGTACGTTCGTGTGTCACGTCGTCACGTCTTGAACCTCTGCGTAACTTCTCCGTCAGATGGGTTGCAACATTTCTACATAGCACTAAAGTACACACTCAACACCAAACAGTCCTATGTACAGAAATGCTTAACACCTCTTAATTGGGAATATTCCTCCAGGAAAGATAATTACAACAGACGGTAAATCTAATTATCTTCAGCAAGGTGACAAGTTTTTACGTATAAAATAAAGGGTTCATTACAGCTTACACATCTCCATCCCCCCACAAAAAATAGTTTGAGAGTTCATATTCTAGTCAATGAAAGCATCATTTGGTCAGTGAATCTCAAAACCATTAAAAGCACATATAAATTAACTTTACAGGCTATATTTTATCATCGTAATCAGCATGGCAATGAGTCAAGGCTACACAGGGGCGCTGACAGTCCTAAGATGAATCATCACAGGGCGAGAGTTCCGTGTATCGTAGACTCTCTCAGAGAAAATTCATTTGCTTTTCGTCGACTTCCTGGGCAGAATGACAAGGACCCCCCTCTCTCTCTCTTTCTCTCTCTCTCTCTCTCGCGAAAAGAGCTGAGTAGTGACTAGATTGCAAAAAATACTGACAAAAAAACTCCATTTTTTTGTCCCAGAACAACTGCTGGACTACCAAGACAGAAAGTGCTGATCATTGTCATGCAGATTAAATCTAGAAATGTCCTACTTGAAATGAATATATTAAAAAAAAAGGAATGTCAAAACCTTAAAAACAAAATATTCGTACACCCACTTTTTTTTTAAGGCAAATAGGCAAGGGGAAAATGGAATTTGTTTTTTGTTAATGAGAAGCAGTGAGTATCTTTCAATCTTCGCGTCTGAGTGACTGCGAAGGACTTCGCACACCATCTTCCAGAGTTAGGGACACACTTACCATTACATAGAAAATAGATATGAGACATAATATAGTAAAGTTAAAATTCGCTTTTCAATAATGTGTTTGGAAATCTGTTTGGTTCGCCCAAACGCTCGAGTCTTACGATACTCCTCAGTGTTTGACAGACCGCTTACGGGTCAATTCCATTTTTTGCAGAGTAAATACATTAGTATATACAAGAGTGATTCCTACCCAATTGATTCTTGATCTCTGGTGTGCAATCTAATCAGGGACAAATTCAGAAGTAGCGTACTTATGCAAATCATCTCGACAATTGCGAAAAGCTCAAAGTGAGCAATACTGTTTGTTGCACGGTTTTGCATCACGTATAAAATTACATCCTAAATAGCCAGTATGTGATTCTACTTATAATTTGATTATTGCATTAGATACAAAGTTTGCTAAAGCTTTGATTGAAGTCCTGGTATCCTCTTATATAAGAAACTGTAAAACAACGCTCGTGCTGAGGTGAATAGAAGCTTATCATATATTGGCAGTTTCAACGCAGCCAAGTCTGTTGTATCGGTAACATTGTACTCTGGCTTTGAAAGGGTAACAGCTTTCTCTCTCTCTCCTACTTTCCCCAGTTATCGATACGCTGCTGCTGCTGCATGGTCCTCAATTCGGTTTCGTGTCCCACGTTCAAGGTGACGAAAGCGCAGCGCGGTGACTTGGCCCGGTCAAAGAGTTAGGATTCCCCTGCGACAACTACGTTACAGAACTTGTACACAAGATGTTTGGAATATGTAAACTGGGACTGAAAAACACCTTTTTAAACTTCAAAATCTTCCAATATCTAAAAGCAGCATGTAGAATTCCTTAAGAATAAGTGACTGCTTCGAAAAATCTGCAAGCACAAAATGAGGTAAAAATGCAGTTTAGGAAGATTAAGAGTAAGAAATTCTACACTGAATCACAAATATCATTTCACACGAGAGAATTAATATCATGAACA
This sequence comes from Macrobrachium rosenbergii, assembly GCF_040412425.1. Taxonomy (NCBI): domain Eukaryota; kingdom Metazoa; phylum Arthropoda; class Malacostraca; order Decapoda; family Palaemonidae; genus Macrobrachium; species Macrobrachium rosenbergii. The sequence goes on from NC_089773.1 coordinate 13,306,439, forward strand.
CTTCCATTTTGAATTTGTGACAACAGATGTTTAGAGAGAAATTCTTAAAACAACACTCTTCTAGAAGTTAAGGCCAACATTAAAAACTGTTATGGTAAGAATCTGAGATGACATTCCATTCTAAAAACTGTGTACGGCAACTATCTCCACGGTTTACGGTCCTAGCTGGATGGCTCAATAAATACAAAACACCTTTTCTCAGATACTGTACTAATGATAAATGCCCTTCTTCTTCTTCTTCTTCTTCTTTTTAAATCTGCTTACAAGGATTTCACCGCAATACAACCTCTGTTATGAACGTGCAAAAACTGTAGTCTTTCACCGTCCTAACACCAACGGAGGATGAGAACCGTGATATTTACAAGGAGAAAGATGTTTCTACTCATCCTCCATAATGCCCTTGACAAAGAAATGCAATGTAGGACTGAGGAAAAAAATTACATAACCATCCAGTGAATTGGGCTGACTAGTCAACTAGAAGATGCATGTGTGTGTGTGTGTAAATATTACACTCACTTATGTTTACATATGTTCAGACTTGACCACTGTCCTCCAGGGAGACCTTGGCATGCCTTAGTGGTGGTGGAGGGCCCTTGCAAAGGCAACAGTGATTAGGGTGGACAGCAGAGCCGTCATTCCGGCGGCAGCTGGACCGGTCGAGCCTCCTGAAACCGTCACGTCGCGGTTCAGCATGAGGACCTTGTCCACGACGTGAACGACGCCGTTGACGCACTCGACGTCCGGACGAATGACGCGGGCGCTGATTCCATTCCACTCGATGTAGTACTCTGCACAGAGAGAGATGAAGGGTAGAACTATTAAAAAAACAGGAATGTAGCGTCATTTCCTAACTTGTAACATCTTTGTATATAGGGATTCGTCAACACACACACACACACACATCTCTGACTCAGTTTGTCCAGATTCTTAAGTGACAGCACTGTCATGTACTATTATTTACAATAAAATGTTTTCAAAGGTGACTTCTGTTCTATGCAAGCATGTCTGACGAGCAAAATTATTGCCTCAATGACATAATGAACTGTTCCTTGATGTTTGAAAATAATACTTAGATATTTAACAGCTGACTGTCAGATAATGGATAATGGTACTTATGGAGATGTACTTGAAAAATATAATCTTCTGAAACCAGTAATCATTCTTTCACACGAACCTATTACTTACAATTAGCCCTTTTTGTAGCCATGAAGTTTTCCCAGACACTTCTGTACCTCTTTATAAAACACAAAAGACAAGAAAATGGTAGCCAGCCGATAGCACTGTAAATGAACGGAAGATCCCAGAGTCTCCAATAGCTATGCATCTCATTACAGTACAGTATTCTCATCACCTGATCCACATGCTTCAAGGAATCAGCATTGCCGAGAGGTGGGGAACTCACGTAAAACGTAATGATTTTGTATTGCAAGAATTAATTTTGCTCTCAGAAAATTATACCTGTTCCACCACACATACAATAATCACGACTGTCCTGAATTGCAAACTTAGGTGGGAGGGATCAATCTGCTAAAGTTTGAGTAGCAACGTTTATCGACATTGCTCGACCACGAAGCTGGAGTGGCCCTGTCCACAAATTCAAATTGCCTCAGAGTGGCTCTGGACACAGCTCTGTGAATCTCTGTCACCTCTGTACCTTGCATTGGTTGATCTGGCAAGTCGCAAATACCTCCTCCTTGTCTGTGGTACAGGCTATGGGATCAGCAGTAAAAGTTAGACTACATGATCTGGCAATACATGAACAAGGCTATCAGCTGACTGCTTCTTCCTTAAAGTGTCTGGGACAATTTCGTGACCATGAAAAGGGCTAATTACAGGTAATAAGTTTGTGATGAAACTAATATGTTTTACAAGATTATCCAAGGCATAAAAAGTCATCCACTGAGCTTATGTACAAGTCATACCATTCATAAAGGAATCAATTGTGTAGGTACAATGAATCATTCATATAAACAGTGTCTAAACATGTGCATTACTGTACAATTTCTTCTACTGTACACTTTTTTCTACAAAACACTGGAAATACAGGGTAAATCTACACAGTCTACATCACTCCCTAATCATCCGTGATCTGAGTTACAAACGTCGTCTCACTTCAATTTAGTTCCAGAAGGAACTTCACAATAAAAGGTGTTAGTTCTTGTGCAATTCTGGAGCATGCATGCTCTTCCTCACTGTAGAAGTACAGTGTCTCAGTTTCTTTACATCATACCATCATTTACAGAGAAGACTCTTTAAGTGCACGCAAGTGTAACAGGGTGACGAGGCCTTACCAGTGCCTTGTGACACCTAGTATTTTAAACTCATCGACATCTTTATCAGAAAGTTATGTTAGTTTAACGAGACCGCAGAGACACCTCTCAAGATTCTCACGTTGATCACTCAAAGGATTTGTTAATGAATAAGAGGTGTAAGAGAGTTAAAATGGTTGGTTGTACAAGATAGAGATTGAAGGGGCTTTAAGATAATCGAAAGACATTACAAACAGATGCAACATCTGGGCGATACTTTGAGTGCATTGTGAGGTAATAGACAAAATAAAGAAAATGTCAGAGATGGGATGAGTAACCTCTTTTTAAATCTGTCAAATGCATCAATAAATGAAAGAATTATGAATAATAGACATCAATAAATGAAAGAATAATGAATAATAGACTTTTTCTAAGTGTAGCTTAATGCCTTTACCTCGCCTAGGTCTGAGGGGTACACAAAATAACGAAAAAATAATGTGGAGGTTTTGTCCGTCTTGAAAAATGAAGTTTTGTAATAAGCAAGGAATGTGTGAATGTGAAACATGAAGTTTAGCTTATTTTCTTTAATGAAGCGAACCATTATTAAAAATGCAAATCTTGCGCTTAGAACAGAAGTAAGTTTGTCTGTGTATGCCTCGTCCGACTGTCATCAAATTATATCCCAGAGTGTAAAATAACAGTCCTGGAGTGTATGTAGTGTTGTGAACTTATTCACAACTTGGAAGCTTTATGTAATAACCCCCTCTATTGTTATAAAGAAAAAACAAGTGTCCACTGGTATCTTAAATCCAGGGTATGTAAAAAATTAACGGGGATGCAAACATTAAAAGACAATTACTGCTTCATTAAGTCAGTTACTCAGGACGTGATATGTTCTTTTACACTCTGTGCCTCTACTGATTCTAAGAAACAGTTTTTCAAGAAAACATTCAATTCATAGAGAGCTGTATGAAAACAGTTAAGGGTAAGAGAAAGGTCACGACAGTGAAACCGTTGTTCTGAACTTGGCTATACAGTGCAGATGTGCTACAAGGCATTGTCAGTATTGTGAAAAGTGCCACATTTCAACTTTGCATAGAGTAGTCGGTCACAAATGGCCTGTTGGTGAGAATATAGTTGTTTAAACACTGCGCTCTATAAAAACAAATGAATCACGATGATTCAAATACAGAGCAACTTTATGATAATCACAGCAGCATACACCGGGTAGACTTCGATACAGAATGCAAAAGTACCTACAGAATCACTGTACTGTACTTAGGACATAAACAGAATCACTGTACTGTACTGTACTGTACTGTACTGATTACACATAACAAAATCTTTCAGGGCATCTTTTACAAACTACAAAATCACTAGCAGACATGACAGACGAAGGGAAAACACTATGTAACTTTAGAAATGTGGAAGAAAAATTAGTTTTACTGGGTATCACATCACTGAAACCTACTGGAAATGAGGAAAGGGTTCCTTACAACTGCAATAAGCTAGAAAAAAAAAGAACAGAACCTTTAAGCAAACTGCATTGGCTTACCATACGCTGTGTGTCCCAATGGCGTGACAGGTGGGGGGGGAATGAGAAACGAGATACTATGATGAGTGGATTACCCTAAGAAGTATTTCTTACTGATAAAATATTCTAGTGCCAACACCTTGGCTACCAAATGCAAATTACTAGCTATGAAAGAATCTCTCTTTCAGTGCCAGTGTATTCTGGCTGTAATCAAACCAAGGAAATTTTCATACCTTCAGGCAGAATTAGTTTCAACTACTATTATTTCCAGGACAAATACTGCAAGTAATTTACTGAAATGTACAGAACAATAATCATAACAGGACATAATTGATTTTAATTTAAATACTGAGTTGTTGACCTGACAGTACTTACAAATTAATAAGATACTTATACATGATTGCAAATAAAAATACAATTTTGTTCATACAAATGAAAAAAATCTTCCAATGTAAATCAGACACAGAATATTCAACTAAATTGTTTTAGAAGTGATGAAAATAGCACTATATTTAAGCTGCGATTAGCTGACATACTTCTTTGCTTGGTCTCTCAATCGAATGCGATAACTGTGAATAAGCCAAAGCCAAGCTCTGCTGCCAAATATGTTCTCTTGTATCAGTCTGCTCATAGTATATATATATATCCTCAGTCAGGCTTGCAACATGCCTATGCAAGCGTTGCGCTAAGCAAGATTGGTGCGACTGCAACTGTGCAATGGTGACCTACATTTACCAATATCTTCAGAAGGTTGGTTTCTGTAACCCCCAGGGCAAAACTACAGTTAAATTAGTCTTGTGGTAGAAAAAATCTTAAGTGGTTTGACTTTTCTTACAGAGGAACCTGTATAAAATCCTACAGAACATCTTAGTATAAAATCCTATGGAATATCTCGATTTACACTCCTGTATATTTTCATAAGTTGGTCACTGCTAATTGTTCAAGACTTTGCATCTGTGGTCTAAAACTGTACAAAAATCCTCTGTGATTAGAAAATTTATTAAGTCAATGATTACTCAATGAGATACAGTACTGGCTCAGTACAGTGTCTTACATTTTTAATTCCAATTCCTGCTATTACTTCATAAACTATGGTATCCCACCCAACCTAGAAACTGGTTAAAGGCTCCATTACAACCCTTATTTATTAGAAGACCCAATTCAATAAAATGCATTTATTAAGTCCAATTTATATCTTGGATACCAACCATAACCTTACTAGAACCTTCTTACTTGAGCATCTTGAAGGAGAGACTATTTAAGACTCATGAAAAATAAAGAATTGTTATTCCCGGAGGGTGAGGACGCCATCATCCCTTCAGTTCCAGCTGTAGAGACCTCTCCGATTCATTCATCCTTACATAGCTGCCCAGCTTCTTCAAACCGGTGTAGTCCCAATTTCACTATTCTTTCAAAACAAACCATTTGGTCAGCCTTCTGAGCTGTAGAATGTGATTCAAGAAGAAGAAGAACAATAATATTAACAGCACAATTGCATGTCGTCGACTTGTCATGGATGAAAGGCACGAAAAATACCCATGGAAATGAGACTGTCCTTCAGGAATGGGCTTCACGACAATGACGAAATGTCTCCAGGAATGGGAGCCCCTAGCCTACCTACCAGGTTTTGGACGATAGGGCTATATCTTCTCTAAGTGCAATTAGGCCCAGAACAGGACAGGCGCCCTTCAGCCAGGTCAATAATGGGGCATGAGAGGAAGTGTTACTTCTGGGAAACCTTGGGGATTTACGATTTTAAAAGTTCTCTTTCCCCTTTGGGGGCACTGATGACGGCAGGCGACTCCTAGCTCACACTGGCGATATGCAAAGGTTTGGCAGCTTCTAGGAAAGACAACTGATGGAAGTATGAGAAATTCTAATGCAAATAGGTCCACGCCTGGTGAACACCTATAATTATCTTCTCAAGTCCAAAGAATAGGCTGCCAAGGCCATTATGCCAAGGTTCAGTAGGCTGCAGTTTCAAAAGGTAAAGGTTAGAGCCAAAAGAAGTTCAGCTCCCAAACCAGTCTAGTGGCAAAAGGGTTAACTTGTCCCTCCTTTAAAGAACAGTCATCTGATACTTTATAGTATCTACGCGACAAGGTGACGGGATGGACGAAACAGAACCTCAGTTCCTGGAGTAACACAAGTGCTTTCTTTTCCTGCAATTTTTGCCAAACTAACAAGGTTCTAGTACGTTAATGGTCTGCAGTTTCATATCGACGCTCCCACACTATCCATTACGGCTTCTCTTTCGTAAATCTAAAGTCTGGAATTGATCAAATAAAAGCATCAGTATCTATTAAACATCACCATGGAATGGTACAGTGTCTCTTTCCTCATCCTACTCAGAATGTTCTTGAATTAACGCAGTAAGTCTTCTGGTTTCCTTAGTGGGTGTCAGACTCTTCAGGCCTGAATCTAAACTTGCAAATCCATGCAGCAGAGCTTCTAGTGTGGGACTAAGCCAATTGCTGGTGCCAAAAACAAAAATGAAATCTTGATAGCCATAACCTTGATTTTTATGATTGCATGAGTAGACCAACACAGTGAACCCAAGAATTAAGAGTATATTGAAGAAAATTAATAACTGTGAAAAAACATGGCCAAATTGATTAAAGAGAGTTAAAAAAAAAAAAAAGTAATTCTAGCATTATTCATACGGTCAGATTTTTGGGTACAGTATCTGGAAAGATGACAGAAAAGATGGAAGTGAAACAGGTTACCTTACAAGCTAGATACACAATATTCTATAAACTTTCTTAAACAGAACCATCTTATTTTATGCCCAGCTAGATCAAGAGATAGGGACAGCATTAACCGGGAAATGAAGCTACTATTTTTATCTTTTCATGATAATATGCTAACCTACAGTAAGGACCAAATACCCAGCCTCTTATTCCCTAAAATACTATGTTTTATCAAGTTCCAATGAAAGGGTCTCATTATAACTTGGAGGTTCAAAGAGTTTTTTCAACTCCCGTTTAACCTTAATCACTATTCTGACGTCTCAAATATGTATGTATAACTAAATTCAGTAAGGTACAAGTATCAAAACAATACGTAAGTTTCTTTAACACAACATTTCCCTTATCCAACACTCTTTCACAACATAAAACCCAAGACTGAAAGCGAGACAAGTTTGAAAAGATGTCATTCAGGATTAAAATAGTGAAAAATCACTCCACAGTTCTTAGTAGCTACCAAGGCAGCAACATTCGCTTCAAATCGAAGACTTTCAACTTATTTGTACTTCTGCTTAAATGAGCACTTAAAGAGGTAGCCTAATATGAGAGAATACTACCTACTGAATAGAAGAACCACTCACCTAATTGACTTGTTACATGTTACTGAGTTTATTGCAATCAATAAAGGCATTACTGTACTATCTATGCTACTTACGCAACCCAGAGGTGCCTACACCGCACCTATGCTGTCGGTAACTACTGATGACTAGATTACTGAGTTACTTCTCCATGTATATTACTTGAAACTAATGCATCAACTTGGCAAAATACTATACAAGGCTGTCCTCAAGAATGGAGTCAACAGCCTAGCAAGTAACTGCATCTGATAGGAAGTGGTGCTGTTTGTTGATAGTAATGGCATTTATAGTAATGGCAGATACCCAAATAACTGTGCGCCAGGGCAATTAGATACGTCACTGCCTATCCCTCGTCCAAGAGGGTAACTTTTAACCGTCAAAAAGGCGTTAAGCTCGATAACTTGAAGCGAGGTATGTTCAAATGCTTATTTCGGACACCAAAATCATCAGTTCTTTTAGGACTTGTGAAAAGGGGGCTGCGTCATCTTCACATAAGTCTTCGTGCTACGAAGGAAAGCCAGATGCATGATTAGGTGATTTTTTCAGGCTAAACATTGATATAACAGAAGTATCTGGGGAGCTTTCAGTCAGTGGTACTTTTAGCATTACAGTATACCCTTTTTTGGCCGTGTCGAATACGCATTTTTTCAATTTCTTGAGCTACCTGCACTGACAGTGATTTTATCATTGATTTTATCGCTGACTTCTTGTTTCAGCAAAGTACCAAGTCTGTTTCTCTCTCATCATCCAGGATGTATGGTGAGAGACACGTACTCCATACTTGGCTGAAACAAGAAGCCCATGATAAAATCACTGTCGACGTAGTTCACCACAAAAATTGAAAAAGCGTAGATTCGACACTTTGCCAAAATAGAGACTAAATGGTCAGCTGGAGCGAACTGGTGATTCTGGTGACTTTCAAAGAGGAATTATGCATTACCAATATAAAGGACTGTATTCAAGACTGCAAAAGCTATAGAGAAATATACTGTCTCTTAAAATTTCAAGCTAAAAATCACTGCTAGTAGTGTTTATTCTCCGTTACTCACAGCTATAAATTCCTTCAGGTTCTATAGAATATCAAAGCAACACAGAACAGAAAAAAAACGGTAAATTAAAATACCACATAGAGCACTAAGAAGAAATTATATCAAAACAAATTCCTGAAAACCTAATGATCATTAAAATATCAATCTATTTGAAACTGAAACACATAATACCATCATATTATCTTGAGAGCATAGACTTGAAATGTACCAACAAAATATATAGAGAGTTTTCATATGGAAAAGGAGATATGCAGTAGTCATGGGGTCAAATGAACTCATTCAAAAGAACAGTAAGAAATAAATGAAGAGAAATATATATATATAAAAGCAATGAGTGAATGAAAAGCGGCTTTTTGAAGGGATGCAGTCATACTCTGTGACAGGTGACTGTAGCCCTGGTTAGTTTCTGACAACCATGGAGAGTGAATGTGTGGAAATATATTAAAAGGGGAAGAAACAAAACTTGATTTATTGCAGCATCATACTGGAGACGGCTCGTCGCCGTGTGTTGCGAAGAGGGACAGTCCATGATATAATTCATCTTCTTTAGTTCCAGGAACAACAAATGTACTGCAAGTCCAAACAACACTCATGAACGCTAAGTTGTTGGCCAGACACAGAGCTATTGATGCCCAACAAACAGAAGATGAGAGGTTGTAGCTTGGTGCATGCACCACCTGAAGCCTCAGGTACGAATTCCCAATTTGTCCCTTACTACAGAATACCTAAAAGCCCCTGGCTATATTTTTATTGTTTATTTCACCATTACATTCAAACTTCATCCTTTTAACAGTAATTTGTCCTTTGATCTACACAAGATGACCCCCTTTTTTGAGATTTACACCTGAAAATGGTAGCAGTCCGCCAGTGTCAGTTTCTGGACTCTTTTTATGAAGTGTCTTTTTTTTAAGCAAACCAAGTTTTTTCTTGTACACAAATTTTTTTTTATATAACCCCACCCTTTGTGAATGAATTCCTGCCTCCAAGCCTTTAATCTCTTTTGATCTTATACCCAGGCAAAGTAAAAAAGTAAGACAAGTGACTGATGGATCCCTGAGGTTCCAAGTGGTACATTTGACAAGCTCCTGCTGTTCTCCTCTCACTTAGACAAAAGTGTAGTGTCTGGGTCATTCGAAGATCACGGATGTGGGCACATTTGAGGGAGGGGTTGCATCAAAAAAATCTTTTTTCGTTTTATATGACATTCTATTTCATATCAGTACAAGCTACTGTGTGTAGGGAATGAAATAAAGTACTTTGCAAGTACAGGGCATTCATTGTTCTCTGCTGTCCCCTCATTTATTGGGATAATGAATTTTCTCTCAAAATTTAATCTAAGAGGGAAAGAAAGTAAACTGACTATTTCAGTACTAACATACTAAATACACATTAAAGTTCAACACAGCATAATTCACAGAGTCCTGTGAACAAAGGAACACAAGAAGAAGGAAAAATTAACTAAATGCCTACAGTACAGCAAAAAATTTCAACAGAGAGAGTTTAGCAGAAGGGGTTTTGAAATGAAAATGAAGTGACTATGACTAACATCTAATCATCTCTTTGAACTAGACACTGGCTGGTTTCCTAACGCTTTCCACCATTCTGTTCAAGAGTTCCCATGTTCACTGTTGATTTGCCAAGTATAGGCCCTTAATTTACTACAAAAAAAAAAAACTCTAGCTTCATCAACTCCATGGTTATGAGAGACTAAGCCACTGAAATGTGCACAAATAGGTATGTACTTGCAATTACCAAATTATAAAGAAAAACCATTAATTCACTCCGATATGTAAACACAAGCTTCGTACCACAAGCTCTGACGTTCTTTCAACTCTGGGTGAGTATTCTCGGAAAGAGACACGGCTAAGTTAAGACATGGAAAAAGAAAACTGTATACAATTGTTACATGCAGTGCATCAGTAAAACGTCCTCATTATACGTCTTCTGTAATGAGTGCAGTAAAGTCTAGCGAAGTCTAATGATGACTCGTAACACTGGCGTAAAGAACTGCCAGGCAGAAATAATGTAATACTTCCTTCTATAGAAAAAAGCAAGAGTAAAAAACTGGCAATAAAACTTCACAAAATGAAAAACTGTTCTGAAATGTTCAAACAGGTAAGGACGACTACGATCTTGACTGTAAAAAGTGATTAGAGGTGAGTGACTATAAAAAAAAGGGGGGGTTCAATACCTAAGGAGATAAAAAGTTTTATGGGTGTCTAAAATGGGGAAAAAAAGAAGGCTGGGCACTGCGATAAAAATGGAAGGCAGATAAAGGAGAGTACACATAAGAATTCCCAGGTACTTGTACGTGGAGTGAGTACTGTACTGGTCACTGTAAGAATTTCATTTTTAAAACAACCCACAGAAAGCTTTTTAAGTGTAAATGCAGAATCACAAAACACAGCCAGTCGGAACAAGTTCCTACTCCAAGCCAGCACAGTCAGGACTACTGTACAGAGAGCTTGAGCTCTGCTCTTTCGGGTGCTCCGGAGATATATCAAAATCTTTACGGTGCAATGGGTTAACGGAATAGAGAGAGAGAGAGAGAGAGAGAGCTGTTACATGGACAAAAGGCGGAACAAAACAGGGCCAACGAGTCTTAATTTTTAAAAGTGCTTAGTGTAGTCATAACCAAGCTTCTAGCAATATGTACTTTGTACTAGAAGACACACCTGTATTGGAGGGAGTTTCTATGTCTGATTCTGTTGATGAAGTGGTCTCTGTCAAGTAGATGTTCAAAAATAAATTCTTTTGTGTCATCTGAGTGAATCAAAACAAAGATCCTGTTCCCTTTGCACAAAAAAAATATTAGTATGCCCTTTGATGAGGTACAGAAATACAACAATATATATAAAATACACTCTGTAACATTCTTAATTAGTAGTACTACTGTTAAAAAGAATATAAAGTGCAAAGTTACCCTTTTCAACCCTTTCCTGTTTTGTTGTCAAAAGCAATTCAAATGAAAATTCATATTCACCTGGAAACAGAGGCAGGGAGTCATATTTCTCAAGCGTTAATTTTGGATAAAAGAATGCGGTCACATCATTACAGAAAATGCAACAGATCGCACACAACTCTTTGCTTGAGAGAATGAATTATACTGATCTACAAAAACTCGCAGGAATGGCCTAAAAGATAAAAACCAGAACTGATGTCTTTAAAGGGCCCTATCCCTCGAGCAAGTAATGCCGTTTTGTGTAGTAATGCCCTTAGAAGGACCTATCTTGACCTATAATTACCTTGTAAGTTTAGAAAAATCTAGAACTTAGTTTTGTTTGACAAAACTCATTCTCTCACGCTAGACTGTCTGGTACTGTGTGGTATTAACAGAGTAGCCAATAAACAAAAATTTTAGTCTCCCTCTCACACGAGTATGCCCCACCAGAAGGAGACAGCGTCATAATGTCAAAAAAATAGAGACAAAAAGCTTGTCAGAGGGGCAGCAGGAAGGAATTTTTCTTATTCATCAGCACAAGTGTAGAGTATCATAATTTGTGCTGTTGGTGAGCAGCTGTACATCATGTTGTGCTTGTCCTGGGGACAAGGTCCTGTGGACGTATGTGCCAGGCTGTCTTGCTTCCCAGGTGTAAAAAGATATTAGTCTCTAACTCCACGTCCCAAGCATCAGGTCATCCGAGGTGAAATGCTCATTCACTGCAAACTGCAAAATGCTCAGGAGCTCCTATCACAGCACTGTTATCCATCAGAATCCTGCCACTAAGAGAATGGGGGTCAAAGTAATGATACACTGGTCTTAGAGACTCCGAAAAGCCTGGAAAATGAGTTGGAGGGTCAAATCCTTTTGTGAATGAAACACTTACACTAAATTTATCCAGTGAAGTTTGAGAACTATAACAAAGGGAGTTTGAGACATACAAAATGGCTCTGCAAAATAAAGAAATCATGGCAACAATGATAATTATGAAAAACTGAATAGGGATACTGTATTCATCTGGAACAAAGACTCAGAGCATTTTTCATCTACCAATGACCACTCCAATAATACCACACTGAACTGGGCAGTACAGCATGAACAAAATAGAATTTTTGTACACTGTTAATATCAACTTATTTACCTGCATTCATACTTACAACATTTCATTTCTCTGATCTATTTAAAAACCCTTGATAGATTTGCTACAGTTCACTATTAACCAAACCTGAATACCACTTTGTATTCCCCAGCTTTTAACTTGTCTGCATTCATGACAGATCTGACTAATTATGGATTCAATTTTGAAAAACAATGCATTGAAATTCATAAACTGACTTAACAATAGTATCTGTTTTCTCGACTCCATCAAAAGGTCCCTAGAAAAATGCTGAACAAAATGAGTCTAGCTTATTTTCCAATGCATACAGTTGGAAAATGATTAACGTTCTTTTAATAACTATACATTTCATGTATCAAAATGATGTCTAGCCTAAATAACAATAAGAAGAGAACTGTTTTCCTCTTCAGCACAATAAAATCTTGAATACATCATACAGTAATTATCAAAATGTGAAATGTCGTAGATCTGTAACGAAGGGCTGAAGGCCAACTGAAGCTAGACGAAGACAAAATATCATAACTAAAATAAAAGTGAGCTGGGTACGCTATCAATTAAACAAGAATGCACATATTATAATGCACATTAAAGAAGACCCTACACATCTGCTAATTCCTGAATAAATGTGTCCGTGAAAGAACGAAGGATAATAACCACGATTAACTGACATTTTCACAGCTCTACCGCCAGCTGCCATTAAACGTCACGCCTCTTGACAAAACTCAAGGACAGCAGAGTCAGGACTGCTTGAAAATGTGACGATAAATTTGTTAGTTGCTGAAACAGATGCTCAAATTAATTAGGCAGCTAGAGAGGACAAAACGCCTTACAGTACGACGAAGTTGCCTCGTCTCTCCACCAGTGAAAGGAAGAAGCTCTATTATGCACTACTTGCAATAAGGAGACTGACATTTTCTAAAGCTGCATCACGCTATAAAATCAATATTGAACTCAGAACAAAAAAAAAACACTTAAGAGAAATATAATCAAATACAGCAACACAATGACATAACACATTCCTGGTTCACTTATCCTCAAAACAAAATCACAATCGAACAGACGCAAAGCCGACAACACAGTCTTCTACGACCCGCCACTAACATTACGCCGTCTACACACGTCTATAAACATTGACATCAACCCGTCAGTATACCTAAGATGAACATGTATACAGTGTGAGCCACGTATACATACAGAATGAAGATTTATGTGTAGACGTCGACTCACCTCCTAATTTCGATTTCACACGAGCCTGGAAGTAGATTTTGCCACGGGTCATCTGCAACCGCTCGCTGTATATGCCTCCGCGCTGCGTGCTGTTAGTCGTGAGTGCAGCAAGTTCCTCCAAGCTAAAATCGTGTCCCACAATCATGTGACGCTCCAGTATATACCTTACCTGCGACACAGAGCAAATAATTGAAAGTCTAACTGTTACTGTGCATGCGATAGTAACGCTTCAACTTGACACACTTCTGGACTTATCACCTACATTATCAATGATTAGTTTTTGGTTACACTTTCAAATATATCTCCTAAACTGAATGTTAAGTGTGAAGTACAGTACACGTATGTATACCGTTAGCTGTAAGATACTGTATCTGGAAAATATTCAATACTGATGAGTTGGAAGTTGTTGGCATCCAGTTCAGATGCCTAAATTCTCACTGAGTATCTTTGGAATTCAGTATGTTAGCCTATGTCTTTTTTATTATTTCTTTGACAACCTAACGCGAGAATTCAGGATGTGATCCCACCGTTCCCAGTAACTGTCAAACAGGAGAACTTTTAAAAACACACTGAAAGAAGTTACAGACAAAAAACCACATGAGAAATCTAATTCAACTTGTTCTATATCTGTCGTCTTGATGTGCGATAAGAAGCAATCATTTTCACATAGCAGAAATTACATTGCAAAATATATTCTGGAGAGATTACGGTACACAGTACCTATTCTCTATACACACAAAATGGGCAGCACACTTGAGTTCGAGTTTTCATTGCCGAAATATATCACAGGGTTAAGAAAGGGAATATCCAAATCAAAATAAGGAAATGTCCAAACAATTTTCATGGGGAGCATACCACCAGATACAGGCAGTCCCCGGTTTACGAAGGGGATTCCGTTTTTACGCCGCGTCGTAAACCGAAAATCGTCGTAAACCGAAAATCGTTGTAAACCGAAAAATCGTCGAAAATCGTCAAAAATCCTAAGAAAACCTTACTTTTAATCCTTTGGGTGTATTGAAAACGATGTAAACTGCATTTTTATTGAGTTTTTCATAAAAAAAAAACACCAAATTTTGATTATTCTGCCGTTTTGGAGCCATATTTCTTCCATCAGATCGGCGTACGACGCGTTGCAACCCTGGAACATGCGTCGCAAACCGGAAAATAATTTCTGATGAATATATTTGAAAAGTGTCGTAACCTCGGAACGTCGTAAGCCGGACCCGTCATAAACCGGGGACTGCCTGTACTGCTACATTCCTTAAGACATGGAAAATCAAGTACAACAATACTTACATGGTAAGGAAATTCTCCCATAAACAGCTTCTTGTAAGCGGAGGGCAAAGTCCTGTGGATCTGCTCCCAAGCTCCGTTGCTCGGCACAAAAAGCGTGAATTTCTCCTCCCTGGACTTTAGCCTCTCGTTCCAGCCTTCTTGCAAACTCAGGTTGAAGGTCAAGCTGGAAGGAGCAATATTGTCATTTCACTATAGATGGTAAAATTTTAATTGGAATGGCTATATTACCAATAAGGAAATCAATACATGTCATCTTGCATGTTTCATAGTGCAGTATACCACTTGATAAATGAACTAAATTCGTAAACATCATCCGAATGCAACTGTTTTTGAAATATGTTTACTCTACAAGAATTAGATTTAAGTACATATATATATATACCTATTGCTAAAATTCTCATGCATAATATTTCACAATTGGCTTGGCTTCAGCGAACACTGACCCACCATAATTTAGGAAATCAAATTCTGGAGTGAACTACCAAATTATATTGTTTTAGCTTGACAAAAAAAAGCTGATCAGATTTTGAATAAATTTCTCAAGAACAGTTCTAGAAGTGCAGGCACACTGTATAACCTGAAAATGTTTTCAAGTTAAATTTTCCACCTATTACTACAAAGTGGTAATTAGGCTGTGCACAAATAATTAATGTGAGGTACTTTCTTGTGGCATACAAAGAAATAATGATTGAAAAAGGCACCAGAATAAGTAACAGTTTAGTTTTATTGAAACAGCCCGCGCGCGAAGACAGACGACAAAACAGCAAAAGATGAGGAGGAAGAGGGTAGGAATTTGGCCTAGGGCCAGCAACAGACCTCCCTCTTTCAGAAACAAAACAAAAGCAAAGAAAAAAGGATATGGATAAGAGCACTGACCCAAGATATGAGCAGATAACAGTACTCTAAAGGGAATGTACAAAGGAGATTCAGAACTTTAACAGAGGCAGAGAACAAACGAAAGGAAGATTAAGACGAAGTCAAAACTGGAATGAGCGGAAGGGAGAGCATATGGACAGCACGACAACAGGCCCTTGTACCGTTTCGAGAACCACTCTGATCTGAACCGAGTCACCGAAACTTCTTGACAGGAGGAAGAAGAGGCCCTTACCTGAGCATGGGATCAGTCGAGAGCTTCTCATAAACAGTCTGGGACGGGATGCCCAGAATCCGGTTGATGATGTGGATCACCCCGTTGTTGGTGATGATGTCAGGTGTCGTGATGGTGGCATTGACGCCCCCACCCTCCAGGGAGACTGTGGGGATTCCGTGGTGGTCGTCTACGGCGAAGTAAAGCTTGCGGCCGTAGCTCCTTGTTTCCTCCTGGAAGATCTGGCATTAGGGGGAGAAACATTTCCCATCAGGCATGCAAACTGCGCAGCTAAAGCATTCCCGTGAGACTAAGAGAGAAAGAGAGAGGGAGAGAGAGAGAGAGAGAGAGCAGGAGCACAACACAGTGACAAAGGACAATGATAGAGAGAGCCAGGACCTCAGTGGTGTTCAAGAATATATAGATAAATATAAATGGAGTCCAAAGAAATTCTACTGAACAGAACCAAGTACCCTCGGTTAGTTGTGCCATAAAAAAGGGGGGAAGGTATTTCAGTACAATGACAATACTTCAAAAGACAAGTCAAGTTACAATTTTTGGAGCTAAAAGTGTTGTGATTATATACACATGCAAACGATAATTAAACTACAGATTGATATTTATAGGATAACAAAGTGGAAAGTTTAGTGTTGGACGTTTAGGAATGGCCCAATATAAATATAGCATAATTAAAGATATCTGTTGCACCATGGCTGAGAGAGGACATGAAAATCTTGGCAAAGAAAAAGTTACTTTGATTGATTAACTTGTTTTTTAAAAGCCCCCAAAATTCATGAACCACTTGTTCAATCCAGAAGCACTTCCAAATAGCTTATGTTTGGGGACAAGTGAAAAAGGTCCTTGGGTTTGATATCAAATCCTGTGCTCGTGGGAGAACAAAAACTTTTTAAGCCAGAACGCTCTTGTGCTGTGTGGGATGAACGGCAAAACTTTTTGAAAACACAGACACACAGTTCAAAATAAGCTTTCTGTGACCAAAATAAGCCTTGAAAACATTTCTCATTATTTCTAAAGCATTTGTCATAGCTGGACTCAACCTGAAATAAACTGAATTGCGGAAGATTTGCAGACATAAAAGGCTACACAGCCTCCTTCATCAGAAAGAAAATTTAGCATGGTCTTTTCAAGTCAGGAAAGCCAGTACTGTAAAAGTACAATGCAACTCTGGTACTTTACATAACTTCAAGAACAGTATAGCATTACAGAAGGCCCTAACATTGCAACACATCTCATCTGGGGCTTAAGAAAATAACTGCATACTGACATCTCTCGTCAAAAACTAGTAGGCAGTCCCCAAGTTAAGGCGGACTCGACTTGAGTCGTTCCAATCTTACAACGCTTTTCAAAAATATCAGTGAAAAAATTTGTCTCTGACTTAGGGCGAAAATCTGAAGTTCAGGCGACGTTAGGCTGGGTACTAGTTTCTGAGCTCCCTTGAGTAAATAAGTAAGCGTCGCCATCCTTCCAGCGTGTAAGCCAACCACAGGATTAAAGGTGAGGCTTTCACCACTTTTTTTTTATTTTTATAAATTTTTTAAAATTAAGATCCGACTTAAGTTGTCGCCACAGGAATGGATCTCCGTCTTAATTCGGGGACTGCCCGTACATTCATCAGCTCCTTCAAGTGCTCTTGCAAATCCTACTTCTACAGAGCAGTCACCAGACACATTCCCACTGAAGCAGAAGCTTAACATAAATAAACAAAGCCTAAAATTACCGTAATTAAAAATCAGATCTACGTATTGTTTTCCTTTGTCACCTCCAGGATCAAAATCAACTCTTGATTTATTTCACTAACCTAATAATAAAGTTCTCACTTTTGGGATGAAACACCAAGTTCCAATGATATTTTTCTTTCTCCACTCCCACCCAAAACTACACTTGATGCTAATTTCAGATTTTAGAAAGCCTGTAACTTCTTTCAAATGAATACCATATTCTTTGGAAGCTTGGCTTTCAAGTTAAAATAATAATAATAATAATAATAATAATAATAATAATAATAATAACAATCCTGTTCGCAGCTGTTCCAGCAATGCTTTTAGAAATAATGATACTTCAGTTCTTTGTACAATCTAATATATCTGTCTTCATACATTTAGCTCTTAGGAACGAAACTTAATTATGCCCAATTCTTGAACCTCACCAAGTAAATAGACATGATCATGACAATCAAATACAGGTAAGTTTGAACTTTTAGTACACTACAGAATTCACCAATAAGTGCTCACTACACACTCAAGTTCTCGAATACCAGGCCTCCATTATGTACAAAAAAAGAAAATGAATGCTACAGAGATTACTTGACAGGAATCTTATTCAGTTGGTCATTTTATCACTGTTCTTGCTAATTACGTTTTTACAGTCTCCATCACCTCAACAGGTCTGCTCTATTCTTAAGGTAGCCTCAGAGTTATTTATCATCACTTAATATTAAGTACTAAAAACACCTGCAAATCTGAAATCAACTGACGTTGATCAGTCACTCTCATGCATGATCTCAACAAGTATGACTGTGACACTCAACAAAGAAGATTTGGTTCTGAAAAAAGCAAACACAGGACCTCAAGTAAGTCCAAGAATGAGTCCCAGACCTGGGCGTTTTTGGCACAAGCAGTTTGGTCGATCCCAAAGGGATGAGGTGTAGTAATTGGCTTCTAAAGGGCACACCAGCTTCCTTCGGCTTCCCCACGAATGCCAACCACTCGCTCCTCGAAATGAACAACCCGCTGGTGCCAAAAACAGTATTCTTAATAGCCAGGTTGACATAAACAAAGCAAGAGAATGGCAAGAATTAAACAGCAACTGGACTTCAAAAGTATCCTTATGTTAAAACTGATACGGAACTCGTTACGAAGCTTAACTCGACAAGTAATCTGGATAGGCTGTACTTACTGTTGCTTCTTCCTTAAATACTAAACCGAATTTCCCGCTTCGTCCCGAGTTAAGAAAACTCCCCTGAAAATCTAAGACAATCCGGCATTATTCTTAACATTAGATCTGGCGGAGGGAAACTTACCACCGTCCGTAACTGAAAACTGGGATTAGTGATTCAAATTAATAAAAAAAGGAGGCATCAAGTCACAAGATCAAAGGGTGCACAGGTTCATGCAGAAAAACAAAAACTATTCTGTACAGAATTCACAGCCAGTGGGAGTCATTGCAACAGCATGAAGTAAGGAAGTAAGTAACCCGCTTACGCCACGCTCTCGGGTCTTACGAACGTGCGTTACGCAAGAGGTCCTCACATTACGAACGTAAGTCGAGGTAAGTCGACGTAAGTCGAGGTAAGTCGAGGTAAGTCGAGGTAAGTCCCACAAGGGGTCCTCCAGTTTTATTTTTTGATAGGGAGGGAACTGAAATGATAAAAAGACACTGATAAAATAGCTGAAACTAATTACGTAAAAATACAGGGAAGCAAAATGTTCCGTGACTGCCATCACTTACTTGATGCTAATGACAACTCAAAGTGAGTGACTACGGAAGAGAAAAACAAGGATTTACAGGAACTACAAGCAGCACCAAGCCATGCAAAGCGACAACAAGCACACATGTAAACATCAAAATTGATACAGGTACATATTTCATTACATGTAGAATACAGATATATACTGCATATATATATCCTATACGACCTAAGGAAAAAAAATATATCCTAATTTTGCAGTAGAGGGAAAGGCCAAGCAATGATAAATAATTAATTCGTCGAAAGAGCATACAGGTTGCATTAAAAAAAGCCGGGGTGAAATTTCAAAACGAAGGCGGTTAATGGTGACAGGTGACGTTGCATTGAGCTCCGTCAGGTAAAACATGAACTTTCAGAAGCATTCAGAATAATAAGCACGTCGGCCCTTCTGCAACACGAAGGGACGTTTAGTTTTCAGCCCATTTCTCAATCCTCTTTTGTTTTCCCTCGCATGGATGGTTTGGAAAAACCAGCACTTTAACTTGCAAAGGGACAACGTGGACCACCTGACGTGTGGTCGGCTGAAACTCCTCTAATCGTCAGGGTAAACGGACATTCGTCAAGTATTTCGATCCAAGCGGATTATTCACAGCCTTACAGCATATACAGAAATCAAAAGCAAAAGAGGTGACGTGACAAAGAGTCAAATCACATTTTCAATGCAAAGGCATCTTGGAAGTATTCTTTGATAATGCACTCGTTACGAAACATTTTTTGATATCAGACGCATGCTTCGCTGACAGTTAATGGAGAGTAACACAAGCATAGAGAGTGGGGGTTTGGGGTTTTGGGGGGGGGGGGGAGGAATTCACATAAAAACCATAAAATACTGTACGATAATGACCCACTGATGGTTCGTATTTTGCTTTCTAATAAGATCAGTGACTATGCAATCTAGTAAACAGCTTGGAGAATGCCATTAACACCTACGCATTATTCGGCTCCGAAATCGACATCATATTCTTACAACTCACAGACATTCAGGGAGCGAGTTTTGCTTGTAGAGTCATATTCTGCAAGTTTTCCTTACTGCCTGGGGACATTTCCAAGCAGCTGAATGATTCAACATGACTGATAACCATTGGGACATATGGATAAAGAACTAAGTATGAAATCGAAGTGACTGTGTACAAGGGTATAAAAATGTATAAAAATCATGGTGATGAAACAATTCAGTAACCATTTCTACCTCAAAACGGAAGACAACAGGGCACATTCCTTCAGCACTTTTCAATATTAAAGCCTTCAAGCATAACCTGACAAAATTGCTTTTAGCTGAAGAGACAATCCTGTAATACCACAAAAAAAGTCAAGAAATCAGATCAAAACTGGTCCAGTCTGAAAGCCGTTGGAATTTATTCTTACTCAATGACATGCTAATCCACGAGAAGGGAATA
Source organism: Macrobrachium rosenbergii (assembly GCF_040412425.1). Classification (NCBI taxonomy): domain Eukaryota; kingdom Metazoa; phylum Arthropoda; class Malacostraca; order Decapoda; family Palaemonidae; genus Macrobrachium; species Macrobrachium rosenbergii. The sequence goes on from NC_089773.1 coordinate 13,327,148, forward strand.
CACAAAAGCAAAATCTTCCATCGTGCTTTCAAATCCCATTTCATCTTGGCTTAAAATGTGACTTGACATCACTGTATCCCTGTATTTGCTTCATCTTACTGTAACGAAGATTCAACTAAACAGCACATTTACGACAAATAGCCTGCTGGTAATCATATACATCAAAGGAACATGTTTCCTAGTAATAAAATAATGTAAATTCTTGAATTCTATGGAAACGTCTTCTTCTTTTACTTTACAGATAAGAATCCTAGTCTTGCAAAAAAAAAAAAACTAGTAGTAATGGAAAACTCAAGAGCAGAGGATGGACACTCCTGAGCCCAGCTCAACGACTGATTATATAAATTCAAAACCACTAGTCTTTCCCTCTAGTTCGAAAGAACATGGCTAACACGTTCTCTTATTAAAGACACAAGGTCATTTCACTTTTCAGTCTTCCAGTTTCGAGCTCAAAATATGAAAAGTCTTCCGGTTTCGAGTTCAAAATACATGTTATAAAGCAGGAACGTAATCTACTGCACAACTCAAAAATTTAGATAAATAAAAAAAAATCATGAACCCAGTCTCGTAAACATTTTTGGTATTGTTTAATACACTACTATAACATTGTGCTCTTTGTGCATCGCTGTGATGTGAGTTCTCATTGATGGTGATGAATGTCGAAGCTCTAAGAAGAAGAAGAAGCAAGAATCATGAATGTCTTCCATGCCAAATAAAGTGTTTATGCTTAGAATAAATGTATTAAGTGTACCTGACCTCCTGAAACGTCAATAAACTGACTTTAACTTTATATATATCAGCTATCATAATTATCAAATAACTTAACCACAACGCTGAGGAAACAATACTACTCTCTCTTGTCGTTCTGTAAGGGTGCCAATCATAGAGTGAATTCCAAAGCACTAAAAGGTTCTTTTGAAGCACGTTCCTCCAGCAATATCTGTTACCTTCGTCCTTTTACAGAAAACCTCGAGAAAAATTCCAAAACAAACCCTTCTTCAGGCAGAACTATGGGTGCTCAGAAATGACTCAAGTGGTATTTTAATGCTTAACTTACATTTCATCTATTTATTTATTCATTTGTTCATTTATTCTTTCTTTTCCAATACCTGAACCCTTCTTTCTGTTTCCTAATACCTTCTGTTACTTTCAAATGAACACCAGATTCTTTGGAAGCTTGAATTTCAAGTCAATGGCCCCTGTGGGCTTGTTCCATAGGAAAAGGATTCATCTTCAGAATACTGTAATAATAATAATAATAATAATAGTAACAATAATAATAACAATAACATAAACCAATTTATGGGATTACTGTGCACAACTGATATTCTGAGATAAGCTCAAATGAAGGAACGTACAGTGATCCAAAAGGTTCTGAAAAAAAAACATCGCAATTAAAGAAAGGATTATCTACTGAACTTTAAACACGAAGAAATCACAAAAGAATTAAAATCTCTGAACTTACTTCAGCCCACTTAAAAGACGAGAGATTCCTAAAGCACTTCAGCGCGCGCCGTGTGGATTTGCCTTCAAGGACAAAGCAAGCTAACTTGCTTCATTATTTGTAAATAATCATGGCGCATATTCAGCAAGCTGTGTACTAGATCATGCTAAAAGCTGTGATGGGTTCTTAATACATGGTGTGAAGTATATATGTATAAAGAGCGAACGAGTTACCAGTCCTCTTTTCTGCACGTTCTCTAGGAAAGCAGAGCGAGAGACGTTTCAGCTTTTGAAAGCCAATTTGTTTTTCATTTATAAGTAGAGTTCACTTACACCTGTACTTATCAACATTTTGCAGCAATTTAGGTCTTACATTTACAGCCCTCTATTACAAAAGCTCACAAGTGACGACTCGAATGTCTACACCAGAGGAGAATTATGGGATTCTAATTTACCACAGAGTCACTGGAGGTATTACAGTTATGTGTCTGATACTCAACTGCAGCCTGTATCTTCGCTTGGTGAATGGAAAGATGAAAAAGTAAACAAATCTTAAGAGTAAAAGATTGATCACAGGAAAAAGATGATGCTATGACAGTCTGCTCGGGGTACATGAAACCTGAACTTCTCAGCAGGGGGTAGAAATGGTGTCACAATGCCATACCTCGTGGGTGGTTCTTTCGATGATTTCGTCGATGGTCAGGTGGCGATTGAGAATGTGTAAGTTCAGGAGCTTGCTGATTTTCTCCTTGTTGTGCATGATCTAGTGGGGGGTTCAAAAACGCGATTAGTGGAATGGCTTCAGGTTCAGTTAAAACCTGTGGCAGACTGTTCCCAACTTGTAACCTGTCAGACTTACATTCCCAAGTGCTAGATCAGAATTTCCAAACGAAAAATTGCATATAAAGTTTGCTCATATAAGACCAAGAGTAATGCTTCATTTCAAAATGAATGATTTACAAATTATGACCCTGAATATGAAAGAGTAAAATGCCAACTCTTCCCAAGATGACAGTTTAAAATGCACTTGTTTATTATCTAGTTATAGTTGGTTGTTTTTGAAATGTAGCTCAGGTACCAACTGGGAACTATCTGTACACTGTACCTCAAGTCTACCTCTACAACACAAATAACAAATATCTGAAATGCTGAGCTCTTTCGCCATACACCTCAAAACAATTTCAGAATCTCAATCATCTGAAGCAACCGTAGCCTACCTCATTCAGCCTATCTTTGTTGACCATCTTGAAGGCTTCGTTGGAGGGGGCAAACAGGGTCAGGTCCGTCTTCGAGACTAGCAGATTGGCCATGTCCGGATTGTACTCCTTCATCAGCATGTAGAAGCGGCTGAGCTGGCCTTTTACCTCCTGGAAGGAGACAGGATCAAAGTTTTCTTCACTGCATCAGCTCGGAAATAAACCAGCTCGGAAAAAACCTGGCGCAAGATCTTGTCTCTAAGAAAGTTAATTCGAATCTCTTAGGCTGCTGATAGTCAATTTCTTTTTTTCTCCTTTTTTATTTGAAATTTGGCAGAAAGTCTTTGTTTCTAACAAAGTTAGAATCTCTTAAGGTGCTGCTAGTCAATTTCTTTGTTCTCTTTATTCTTTTATATCTTCAGTTGAAAACCCTTATGGGCAGAGGCAACTGGGTATAAACCCAAGAGGGCTGCAAAGAGAAAATCAGGCCACAAAGACATACAAGTACCACTACAGTGAATTAAAAACATAAGATCGTATTCCCAACCAAACAATATCAGAATTTTCTCATACAAACACATCAACTATAATCAGCCCATGCCTGCTGGCTTCGAGCATCCAGACACTTCCATCTTTTGTTGATCAGATAAAAGATAAGTGGTAGAAGACCATTCGTGAGTGACACAGATACTTAGGTCCACGGCAGTTAACTGGCTTGCTTTGTGGGTGTACCCTGGCCAATTAACCTCAAAAACACAGTGTTGCTGGGTAGCAAGCACTTTTATCATCAGAATTAAAGGGTCTGTATGAAAAATGAAAAATAAATAGTTCTTCAATATTCATTCTACATGGAACACATTACTCATGAGTTGCTCGAATTACAATTTTGGTGAGAAGGATCCAGCCTTACCTGCAGATAGGATATGATACTCGAAGCTACAATCATCAGGGGTCGGTCAATCAGGTGAACGACTCCATTCTTCACGGGAATGTTGCCTTTCACGATCCGTGCAAGAACGTACCCTTTTGTGTGGGATGTGTCGCCGGCCACTGTGTTGCTTTTGACGTAGTCTGCAACGACGAAAACAATAAGGTCTGTTTCCCTGGGCAATAACTAAGTATGGTAATTGCAGTCATATAATCAGAGGGGAAAATGTTAACCCAAGTATTCCAGGCCGATGACTGAGCAAGGTACAACATGGCCACTGTATCTATTTAGAATCAAACATCTTTGGTACTATTTTTCAAGACTTTGCAACACACAACTGAAAGGGAGGCTTACAAGCAGTCTGGTCCTCTGTTTGACCCGCGACCTTCTCCATGTTGATGAGGACCTTCAAGTTGTCTGTGAAGGCTAAGGACATGGACTGGTTTGTGGTGCCCTCAACGGTGCGCGTGAAGAGGACCTCCTTGGGCACAATGTGACCGTGGATCACGTGCTTGTCGATGAGATCCTTATCATGTATGGGCTGTAGATACAAAAGCCAATAAATTTACCATAAATGCGTCTGCAAAAAAAGGGTTGGTTATTATTGTGAGTTCAGACAGAATAAACTGGGGGGTCACAAGATTTCAAGTGAAGGGGGTTTCTCGAGATTGTGAGGTCGGTCACCCGGACCTACAGTATACTGAAACGACAAAACGACACAACAGCAGCTCGTCTCGAGACAATCAAGAGATTTGGAACTTTTTTTTTTTTCGAGACTTCCACCGCAATATTTACGGCAGTGGAAACTTCTCCGAGGCTCGTGTGAGGGACAGTGAAAAATGACTGTGCTGCAATGGCAGTGACTGCACGACTGTCTGTCTCAATAGCTTCGGCAGCTGTTTGAAGTGACAGCGAGTTTCCTTCGTGATAAGTACCTATGCAATAAGACACGCTACGGGCGTAAGTAAATGGGATCGTCACTGATGCGCCTTCGTGCCGTGTGAATGAACGCGTTGGGAACATAGTTATACGCCAGTCCACGTGCAGTCTGGGGAATTCAATGCGTAATACGTAGAAAGTGTCTTTCCTGTTCGCGGTTTCTTTTGGCTTCAATCGCCAGGACAACCACAGTGCAAACAAAAACGTCCAAAATGAACAATATAAAGAGGACTGTTTGAATTCATGTAACATTGCAGTTCAGGGGTAAGAAGGGGGATATGATGTGTCTCAAAGGCCAAAACAGAATTAGAGCAGAATACCGTATACTGAATGTAAATGTCCACATAATCATCTCAAATGGGCGTACAGGTTACCTAACAATTCTTCCAGGGTGTCTTCTTGTCAAATTGCTGTTCTTTGCGTAAGGGTCAAGTTACTGTTTATGAAAGGGGTGGGGGATACAAAAATATTGCTCTGTCAGCAACTGCAGCCTTGACGTCTATTCAAAACGGACCTGCGGTACTTTTCCAGTGGTGATCTAAAGTCACTATAGCAAAAAATAACTGAAAGAACAACTTAACTGCCTAGTATCTAGTAACGAAGAGTGCAGTTTGGGCATATTTGAAGCAGGTGCTGACATGAATCCAATGAACAGAGTACTGAGCACGGCCAAAAACACGTGAAAAATGTCCATGACTATTTAATAACATGGCCAGGCACAAAAAACACTTAGTACAGTATTAACAATCTTGGGCAACGACACAGAAAAAGTGTACCTGCAGATTTAAAACTTTGTCCAGTGGGAAAGCAACCTTCTGAGGCCACCCAAGTTATTCAAAACAAAACTTTTCTTTTTAAACTGCACATATGTCAGGTACTGATTATTATCAAATCATAACACAAGATAAGAATGTAAATGAGCCAATGTATCAAAAACCAAAAAACTGATTATTATCATGAGTTATCATAACACAAGATAAGAATGTGAAAATAAATGAGCCAATGGCCTTCACATATTGCAAAGGAGTGTGGAATCCATGAATGGTCAGGCTTTACAACAAGTATGGTACGTGAACTGCACTTTCAGGCAATACAGGACCTGTGAATACTGGTTTGATTTTGAAAAAATATATTTTGAAATTTCAGCTGAATCTTAAACATTCCTTACATCCGGAGTAAAGAGGACAAGCCAAAATATAGATCTATAAAAGAACGACCTTTCCGCTCATCCCAAGGCGCGAGGGGCTTTAGAAATTCTACGGTCACCATTCATTTGTCAAATCAATGCTGCGAAGACAATGCCATCGACCGATTCTTCCCTTCCCTCTCCCGAGCAATATGCGGAAGGCGTGGCCACAGGGGCATTCTTTATCCAGAAAAGACGGAGAAAAAATCATGAAATCAACCTTAATTTTTGGCAATTGAAAAAAAATGAATGTAAATTATCAGAACGTTCTAGATCTAATACCAGCTGCAGGGGTAAACTAAAGTCAAATAAATAGAACTACAAGAAGAGGCATATAACAGTCAGCATACCAGACCATTCCCAGCTCGACAGCACATGAAATGTTAACATTAGTTGCGCTAATTATTCAAGATTCACTGTGTTCAGATGGTGGGCATCTCGGCATGAATGTCTTGGCAACACGTGGGGAATATTTACCAATAATGAAGAAGACTCAATAGAGCTTTATATCTCTGACACACATTATGTGACCAACAGTTGGAAAACAAACTCTGAATTGATTTTTCAAAAAAGACTGTACCAGTTTGTACTCCAGTTTCATGCCTAGACGCAAGCTGATATGAGGTAAGTGGGTAAAACAAATGATAAGCTGCACAGACTGTCCATTACACAAAAGGAAACAAACGCACAATGTCATATGGCTGTTATATATATACTTTAAGAGCACTGTGAACAGAAAAACCACTACACAAAGATGTATTTACAACAAACTACATCAAGGGTGTTTGGTGAGAATTGGCACGTCTGTGTGAGTAGCACAGATCCACCCAGGACTGCAACATTCCAGATGTTCTCTCTGAGGCTTTTTTAAGATTTACTGCTGCGACCACTCTCGCGTGACTCTTCTCTACAAGTGAACTCCGTTATCAGCTAATACAAAACAAAATAATCTGCTGCGCTCTAAGGACAGAGAGAGAGAGAGAGAGAGAGAGAGAGAGTATACGAAAGAATCTAAAGCCATTCTAAAAAAGTGGTGTTACTTTGTAGCTAAACATCCGTATACACTGTGAGATTCTGTGGCGTGTGTATTTGTTGATGATCTGCTCTCAAATACTTTACCCAACAGATGACTTGTGATATCCACTGCTTCAGAAAAAGGATTTGAATGTTTAATGTGGCAAGAACTCAGCTGTTAACTACCAGTGTAGTAGTAGTAGTAGTAGTAGTAGTAGTAGTAGTAGTAGTAGTAAAAGCATGCTCTGAAACTGTAGCAGGTTTTAAATCACTCGTTAGCATGTTACCAAGGTCCCAATCTGTCCGGAGACAGAAAATAAACAAAAGGGGGGGTAAAACAAAAAAGCATCTTACAATCTGCATCATCCTACAAACAAAATTAAAATGAACTCAGGATGGGAATGTGAGGCGGCGAACGCTGGCGGATTTGTTAATGGGATCGTAGGATCGTTAACTGGGATCATTAGTTTGTTAATGTGTAAGCATAAAGGTGGAAAATGGCTTTTTTTTTTCTTTCTCCGTCACACGTCAGAGAAGTTGGGGGTTAAAGAAGGCCTGTGAGGGAGGCCCTTCAAACTGACATCCAGCATTCACCAAATCACACGGAGGAGGGGAAAAAAAATCTAGAAACGAAACCATGCGGGATTTAATAAGAGTGAAGTGTGCACTGAGGAAACGAAAGTTCTTGTAATTTTTTTTTTTTTTTTAAATTCCGAATGGTAGGCACATCCTTTCTTCATACTCACCAAGGGTTTTCAAGTTGGAAGCAGTGGGTAGACAGGAAAAACAAAGAGAAAAATAAGGTAAATAAGATGGTCAGTACCAAATTGCGTTTAAGGGTTTTTTTTTTTTTCCTCCAATTTGTTTTATTCTTGTATTGAAAAATTGATTTTATTTTTTCCCCCAAGAATAAAAAAAAAAAAAATAATCCCTCCAGATGACTCCTTGAAGAGGACAGTGCATTCTAGTAGAAGCCAGATGGCATGAAAATGTCCTTAGGATATCCTTAGGATATGACGAACTTTACGTTAAGGTCGTCCCCGGACCGTGTGTCTCTGAGAGTGATTGCTGGGGAGCCTAATTTAAAGAGAGAGAGTATCTAAGTATATATAGAGGCATTGGCTACAAAATTTAGTGAGGCTTCTGCAGTACATTATACAACAAACAGTGAGGTCTAATAATAGGCTTTCTTTTGTCATATCAAAGGACATATCACGTTATAAGAGAGACTGATATCAGGTACGGCCTCCGCGGACCGCACGACCGTGACAGAACTAAAAAACAGAATTCGAACTAAACAGCTAAAAAGTGTGGAAGTTGCAAAAAGGCACAAATGTAAATCAGGAGAGTGGTAAAAAAAATAAATCAAATTTCGAGTGAAAGAATAAGGAAACGATAGACAGTGAAAACTTAAAAAATAAAAAAATAAAATAATCAAACAAATACATGAATTCTTATGAAAATAACTGAAAACTAATGAAAAATAAAAAACATGACAAAACAAAGAATAAAGTCCACACCACTCCTTTCCAAGACTAGATTGACTCCAAGTATATATTCTTTTTGGGTTGGAAATGTGATCTTCCAACGTGTGCAGCACAGAATTTCTGGACATGAGCGGCAGGCAGTTGACGCACACGCGCGCGCACACACACACTCCAATGAGAAAGTACGGCCAAATCAAACACTTTACTTCTCAGACTGTTTGTTCTAGATGTGCCTTCAAACTCAAAGAATACATGATAAAGGTCAAACCAAACGCTAAGAAACACACACTGTTCATCACAAACATAACACAAACAGGATTATACAACAGAAAACGAAACAGAATGGTCATAACATACATGAACTCAAAGAGTGGTAGTAGTAGTAGTAGTAGTAGTATTATGAACTGTAATAATCAAAGAAGATTTTAAAAAGATTTACACATGACTAGTACAAGACATCCAGTAACTAAAGCACCATCTAATTCACTGATTGTTATTGACATGCCACCTCAGTCTCCTACAGTATGTCGGCAAAGTTTGTGCCCATTTTGTACTCCGAGTTACGTCTCTGTACACCGTTACAAGTTGTACAGGTCTGTGCATACGTGACGCAACTATACTTTCACCAGATTCTCGTAGACGGTACATTCATACACAAAGCACTCCACCAAAATATATTTCCCGACAACCACATCAAATAACGCTTCTGTTCTGCAGTGAAATTCTCCATTCAAGTTTTTCCTATGTGCATTTTTCTTTCAGGGCTTAATTAATATATAAAGAATTGTATACTTTGACTCACTGCTGTGTTTTCATATATAAATTCTCTATTTAAGGTTCCCCTTAAAGTCAATGTTTTTCAGGGCTCGAGGTATAACAAATAGCATTTCATTCAATTTACATTTTCAGCAACAAAACTTTCAATACTTCTCTCTCTCTCTCTCTCAATACTCAAATATTCATTAAGCACCACACGACCAATAAATCCATAAAAAAAATTGATCAAACCAAAAAAAAAAAAATCAATCAGTCAACTTTGTATCAATTCATCAGTTACAGCAGCCATCTTACAACTCTACCCCTCATACGAAGCCAGATTTCGCAGCCAATCTTCCTGCGAAGCGCAAGTTGGTTGACGTGCACACACCAGGTGTTACCTCGTTTTCGTTTCGCTATATCTTCTATCTCAATATACTCTTGATACATTCCTCCATCTCATTAACTCACTGCCCTCTCTGTCAATCAGGCATCCTTCAATCCTGCTAAGAAGCTGACTGGTTTAGCCCGAAGCCGACCAACCAACCATTGCTTGCCCTTCACCGTTCCCCCGTGAGAACCGAACTTTGACAATGGTGCCCTGGGTATTTTCATGACAAAATGATGCTCTGGAGGTCTACTGTTCTTTGGGATTCCGTGTATCTATCCTGAGGTGCTCATATGCTACAGTTAGCAAAGGTTTTAGTCACTAACAAACATCTATGACCCAATGGCTGCCTAACATCCTAGCGGGGTAAAGGGAACGTGATTAAAGATCCTCTTTCACTAAACCTCGTCTTCTATCCCAAGACCAGAAAAAGCAAGTGGCATCATGGAGAACTTACCTATTCAAAGGAGAACAGACTATATCTATCCCGAAGGGATTTTAATTTAAAGGAAAAAAAATGAGTTTTAATGAAATACTTCTACTCGTTTCAAGCACCTTGAGAGATGTTCGTCATAGTTACAGTAATCTATATAAAAAAACAGACTTGATTTCAATCTATGATTGAAAAAAAAGGATACATCAAGTAGAATATAAAAAGTATACATGCTAACAGGAGTATGTTAAAGTGTATACGTATATGAGGCATATACATACACACAATACGGCATTACACTGTATAAAACATACGTAAACGTATTTCATATATAAACACATGCATGTATATCTTATAACAGACATAATGGGAGTGTGTATATATATATGTTAAACAATACAGTATGCTTATACAGTATACGGCTAGTTATATACATATATACATTTGTATACACATATATATTTGAAGAAATAACTTATAATAGACATATTTCACATGCAAAAAATTCTGAAATGTTTACAGTTCACTACGATACAAAAGATTACCTGTACATGACATTTAATTAAACCTAGCATCCAAAATAACTATTTTATCTTCATGTCAAAAACCACTACATGTATTATGTAACAAAGGGAACATTCCACAATCTTTAACATCCCGTACAAAGAACAAAAGACGCCCTAGGACACACATTAATGTTCCCGTACGTTACTCAAAGAGAAAAAAACAAACACATTTCTGATTGCACATTTCACATTACCCAGTCCTCGCTCGCTCGCTAAGAAAGATATCGAACTGGACTTCCCCAAGCAAAATAGGATTTAAGAGTATGTATATATTTTTTTTTTATTCTGTCTCTTACGCAGAACGCTCGTGCTGCTGCGACTGAAACGAAAAGACAGGAATCATGTGAATTTGGGTTCTCGTTGTGTTTACCACAATGTAGCGTAACCAGACCGTGAGTTCAAATTTCAGCACTGAATTTTTGAAAGCCTGGCCCGAAAGGCTTCATTTTTATCAAAATAACAGGTCTCAATTTGATCTAAAAATAAAAAGCAATGTTCCCGGGGGCCAAACAGAAATTTCATCTTTAGTTTCAATGTGAATTCAGAAAACAAATAAGCTAAAAATATGTTCTGAATATATAACTTTGTAGAGTATTACCATTAGGAATATCTTATGGAACAAGACGGCTCCTTTTCATAAATGCTTTAACTTTCTGCTAACCTTACAGCACCTCACTTAATTTGTCGTCCAAACTACTTTTGCCCTGATGGAAAAAAAAAAAGCCGATGAGACATCATAATTCTGCAATTTAAGATCAATCTTATTTACATGTATCTGATGCAGTTAGCCCTTAGTAACGTGAAATGAAGAGCCAGTTATAACCTCACACATACATGATGCTTAAGGTGGCTTGCAAAAACTCTTTTGGGTCACACAATCTACAGCAACAGGTACCTCTCATGCACTTCTCACTGCACTGAAAATGGAATTTTAATATTATTCAGCTACTTCAAAATGTGCACAGTGAGGCCATATTTTTCTTTACAGCTTCAAAAAGCAAAATCTGGAACTGAAAATCTTTTATGTCTACCTCAATATTCAGCTACTTCAAAATGTGCACCGTGAGGCCATATTTTTCTTTACAGCTTCAAAAAGCAAAATCTGGAACTGAAAATCTTTTGTCTACCTCAATATTCAGCTACTTCAAAATGTGCACCGTTTTTTTCTTTACAGCTTCAAAAAGCAAAATCTGGAACTGAAAATCTTTTACGTCCACCTCTCTCGTATTTTTACGGCTGAGTTTCTACACATCAAAAAGTTCTAAGAGTCAGGCCTAACTCTCCAACAGGCATGCACGTTACAAAGAAGAAATGATCAGGTGAGACACCGCGAAGCAGACATACTTGTTCTCGTGACAGCTGCTGCCATACCTTGATGAAGCAGACAGTGCTATGATGCAACTACAAAAAGCAGTTTACATAATCATTATGACACTAAACAATAAACAAACGAGGTTCTTTTAATAACAGTTTACTGTACGAATAAAGATGTCTGGTGTGCTGTATGGGATACAATGTACCATGCAGGCTGAGAAAAATGTTTGAGCCTTTCCCCCATCAATAAAGCCTCCGTTGGTAAAATTCAAGCAATTTGGCACGAAAAAAAAATGTTGCATAACAAACCCAGGATAAAATCGTTTCAAAACAAATCCTGAACCTTAGAAACACAACACTTTTTTCCTTGAACTCACTGGAAGGTTCCTGTGAGGCAATGAGACTGTTGACTGTGCATCGGTTGCATGGCTGAATACTCTATTATGCTGCTATCCTAAACACTTGTTAAAGAGAAAAACAGTAACGTAAAAACCTATCTGCTAAAATATACCCTGCCGAACAAACACCTCCTAAATGTCTACCAGTCAACTGAGAATGAAAGAATAAAAAATATTTACCAGGCACGAAAAATTCCAGGCAAGTGCATGAGTCCAACCGCACCAGAATCATTCAGCAACGGGTATAGTTACCTCTTGCAAAAGAGCAGTCACATGACCTGTTCTCTCAGCAATGAAAAATGCTGTCTTGTGGTAGAGAACCAATGACAAATTTACTGAAGATACTGCATTACGTCTGGCACGTCAAAGACACAGAACTGCGTCTGGCATCATCTGAACACCACATGAATATCTCATCATTTTAGATGACTGCCAAGAAAAATCGGATATAAAATGTCATTAAGAACAGGTATAACATTAAGTTGAGTTAAAGCAAACAACATAAATGCAGTGGACAAATTTTGTCACCAGAATTCATCTGAAACAGCCAACCACCAGTGGTGGCAAAAGTAAAGGCACCCACGTTTGATATCTTGCAGCCAAAAACTGGTATTAGTTTGCAGAGGGAGAACAGCCAATCCATTTAACAACCTTTACAGAAAAACAAACAAAACTGTTCAGGAAAAAGATAGTGCAGACAATCTTTCCAACCTACACAAAACATGAGATACACAGCTAGTCTAAAGACTAAGAATCTTGCAAGGACAGTCTACATATAATGAACTCTAACCCCATGTTAAGACATGCAGGCTATCATCCTGCCAGCTCTTGCTACTAGCCCTTAATTTTGAAAACATCTGGGCTCCATATTCTTTTCAGTTAGCCATAAGGATCTAGTTGTTTTTACTAATCTTCCATTGTGACCAGTTGTTCCTCTGCCTAGCTGGTGTGCAACAGCCCACCTCAAAGTTTGTACTTCTTAAGCTCCTCACAAACTCATCCCTAAACTGCTTGACCTTGAAGTCTTGGAGTCACTGAACTAACTGGGGTCATGCTACTTAACCTTGTTTGAGGTCACTGTACTCAAAACGGGTCGTCAAACTGGGGGTTATTTCCAAGAAGGAAACAAAACTGAAAAAGTCAAATAAATTCATAACCAAGAATAATTAAAAGAGAGATTCATTACAGAATTTGTTTCCATAGAATAAACAACACGAAGAAAATAGTTTTAAGAAATAAAAAGACAATACGGGGTAAACATCAGGATGTGAGGAAGACCATTTATAAGAAGGTTCCTCGAGAGAACACAGAAGTGAGGTACTACTATTATAAAAACAAAAAAACAAGGCAAAAACAATGATAACATGCACAAGGGAATTAAAAGACTCCATGTCCTGGAAAAAATGAAGGTGTAAATAAATAAAACAGAGCTCTAGTTACCACTGAGATCAACAGATACTGTACTACAAATGCTCGTGAGATCATGTCAGCCAGAAACCACAGTGTTGCCTCTGAAGGAATTCCACATGAAATAATATTTTTTCAAATGAAAAATAAAGGATGTAGAACAAACTTGCAAGTAATAAAGTAAGAAATACCTTTTACTAGCCAGCAGAAGGTGAAACGTACCGAGTCTAGATTTGAATATATAAACGTAAAAAAGAAAAAATTATAAGTCAGATGTCAGGAAACATCTGACAACAGCCAAAGCCCACAGCCCTCTTACAAACCAGTATGCACAATGAAAATATCAATCACATGGCTTACAGCATACACAAAAGTCGACATAATCAAAAGGGCAAAGGTCAGACAAGTGCAAATGCAGTGCAACATACAAAAAAACAAAAAATAGCTCCAGCAATCACACACCATAGCAAGGACAATAATCATACAAGTATAACATAAAATGGTAAAACAATAACAGGTTAGGGTGTCCAGACTAATGATGGCTGTCATCAAATAGCCTTACATTTTCCAGGTAAATGAATTCAAGTGAAAGCATTCAGTAGTAATCAGCACCAGTGGTATTCAGATGTCACTAGCCTAAGGTCATGTAAGGCAGTACTTCTTCTTCTTATAACGGTGCTCCCTTTGCAGAGAATGTAGGCATAACTAAAAAGGATTTGGCTTTTAACTTTTCCCACTTCCACACCCAACCCTAGACACTCTCCCTGCCTAGTTTTGAGAAGAACCCATTCAAGTGTCTGAAAATTTGACTGTGGTCTGGTTAGACTAATTTATAACACAAATAAAATTACTCTTACAGCAAATTCCAATTTCTTGTTCCAATTTTGGAGACGTCATCTTATTACCGGATGGACTTGACTTTCTTAGATAATATATTGATTTTACTAGACCTTAAATACAGCACTGCTTTTCATTCTGTTTAGATTAGAACTCTCACTGCGGTAATCCATACTGAAATGTAGGTCGTATTTAAAGTTTAGCGTTTTAAATTGGCAGTCTATAATCACCGGACTAAAAATTTTGTCAGTTCAAGAACTAATGACATCAGTGGAATCCAATGTTAAGTGAATTTTTTTACCCACGTGAATAAAAAATTTCAGGTGTTTAAAGCACCCCCAAAAGATTTAAGGAATAACTGCTTAGAGACCCCTGAATGTGGAACCACGGCCACTTGTAAAAACAAACTGATTTCTGCAAAATGATTGGCAGTCTTATAAAGTGGAGTATGATGAGTTCCTTTACTTCACTTTCAATACTGAGACTTTTTCCAATACCATTTTTCATAACGCCAATTACTTCTCAAGGCAACAGGAGGAAACACAAAATGACAGAACACGAAATCGCTCACTCACACTCTGCGGTGCAACTGGAACTGATCGGTGCAGGCATTCAATTCTTGTGACGTGCTGTGTAAGGGCTGCGCTACAGCGAGGCTACAAAATTCCTTGTATTTCTCTTTAAGTGTTCCTGTCAACTTCACTTGAAAGGTTAAAACTGCCCCCACTGAAAGAAACTGCTCGAATACACATCCCAGTCAGGACTGCACAGGAAACGTAACGGCAAAATGTACAATATTTTCAGAGTATATGTGCGCCTAAGGGAACCCCTGTACGGTGGTAACCTTCCTATCTTCCTATCCTCGTATGTACAATACAAGTCACTGTCTAGTAACGTTAATCTATACAATCTACACAGTGCTACTAACAATCAAAAATCTATCGAAAAAAAAGGGCTAAAGGATAAACACAGTCAGCTCTTGTGAAGCGTAGAAGTACTTACATTCAATGCCTGGTTGATGGGGATAAAGAAGGTGTTCTTTCCAGACATTGCAAAGGTATCGAGGAGGTCCAGTTCACTGACGCGCTTCTCAAAGTCACTGGGTGGGAAAAAAAACACGAAGACAATGTTAGACTCAGTTCACCTATTGTCCATCATTTGTCACTTAAAAACCAAACAGTGCATACTAATATTTGCAGACATTTTGAAACCGTGCCCAGTTTGAGACCCAGAGAGAGCCCAAGACTGCGCTGTGTTGCCAACAATGAATTAATACAGGCGTGTACAGTGGACTCCCGCCTAATTGCGGTTTCACTTATTCGCGGATTTTTCTGCGGAACGTACGTACAGTACAAGTACACGTTGTTCGCAGAAAATTCACCTATTCGCGGTATTTTTCATACAGAAATATTCACTAATTACCGTATTTTCATATCATTTTCATGACTAAATGCATTTTTTGTGATAAAACTATTAAAATACTCAGGTAGAAGTGTTTTTAGAGGGTTTTTTTTTTGGTGTTTGAACTATAAAAATAGGCAAGTTTGAGTATTTTTAGGGGGGTGTCAAGTATTCGCGGATTTTAGCTATCCGCGGGGGGGTTGTGGTACGCATCCCCGCAAATACCAGAGATCGACTGTATTCTCTTCTAGTAATACATTAATTTCAACAAAATTATTTCCGCTATTACGTTTAGCCTGCCTATGCTGAAAGACTGAAGAATCTGACCCTTACAGAACTGACTGGCTAATGAGAAGTAGTTAATATCTGAAGGGGCAAAATTTGTAAAGGCTTATAACTAAAATGTTAAGCCTTCACTGCACGTATTAAATTTATTAAAACTTAAAAGCCTCTTTCATTCTTTTTGAAGGTACGGTACTGGACTTTTCTAACTGACCCCAGCTCATATACAAACATAGGGTGAAGGCTGAGAAATGAATCTAGAGCTCTTTAATCACATGAATAAATGCAGAACTATCATCCTGACTACCAACCATGGTAATCTGTCAAAACCTATGTATTATCGTTTACACGAGAACAGCTTCACAAGAGATCGCAGGAGGCTTTTCAACATGCAAGAACGATAGGGAAAACGATGACAGTTCTCCAATCAAGGGATTTGTCAAGTACAACCTATAGGCCTCACCATGTAAACTTTAAAGTGTAGCTTTGGTAAAAGATCGACCACAATGCTTAGCGAAGCTAAACATAGGAAGTGTACGTGCAAAGCTTTGTCAAATATAGAAATTAAAGAGGAATATAAAAGTAAAGACCACTTTTTTTTAACAAGAACTCCTAGCTCCATTCTTCACCATGTGCCCAATCCATTTTAGGTCCTTGAAAAAGTTATACCTTTTGAATTGTTAGGCAAATCCTTTCACATTTTCGTGAATCATTGTACTTAATGATTCATGTAACCTTATCAAAAAACAAATGAAATTTTGAGGAGGTAAGTCCACATTACTGTATATATCAACCTAAAGAATCTGATTTTGTAATACAGAACCATTTTCGTATAATTATGCATAAACAATTGCCTTACATTCACCAGTCTACAGAGCGAACCTCAAATTACCTTGGAGATAATATTCTGTTCTGGTAGTCGCTATAAATTTAACAATCTAGGTTAGGCTTTACACTTAATCTATAACAGACTAAGAACTCACTCAGGCACTAAAATTTGAAAGCCAGAAGTAAATATAAAACATGAGTACAGTATACGAGTACTGTATCTATATCAAAAAATTAATCTGTACATGCATTCAACAGCTCTTTAAGCTTTAATTCCTCAAGTTATAAGTATAAGTTTACTGTAAATTGTTCACTTTTCATGATTCCAGTGTGAACACTTTATAAAATGCTACATACAGTTTCACTACACTCCATTTTCTGAACAAAATGTCAAATCAACTACAATACAGTGATGGTATTAGACTCACTAACCTGACTGGTCTCCACAATGAAAAACTGAGCAACTCTGGCAAAGCTAGGAATTCACACCTAACTGGAATGCAAAACTGGGAATGTAAAAGCTACGAGTGGAATGCAACAGCATGCAACAGGGTACTCAGGAATACAGCATAAACAGAGACAATGACGAGCCTTACGTGATGGAGAATTCGTCCACTAAACCGTAGAGGTTTGGTTTTTCCAGGAGCTTCCTGGCATCTGGGTTCATGTAAGCAGGGGGCACCGCCCCATCGGCCACAGGTTTTGCGATCGTCGGAGCTATGACCTGGTCTACGACGTGGAAGACCTGTACGGAGAAAACGACATTTCAAAACGAGAGTTCAGAACCATATAAACGAAATAAAAGATTGGAATGTAAAATTTAGGCCAAAGATTCCGCAGCTGAAGTCGTAGCCGAGATAAAACGTTAGCAAACCAAAATAAAATTGCGATGCTTTACAAATCACACCTTGAGGCTCAGTCCTCACCTGTTCATGCCCGTCTTCCGACTGGGCGATGTGATTTGCCGACGTGATCTTTGCGTTGTTGACGTAGTAGTCGTAGTCCTCCCACCCTGAGATCGACGGCTTGCCATTAGGGATGCGCGTGATGTACAGCCTAGGGTTCCCTGTCAGCTGGGTGTTCAGATCGTCAGGAAGATCTTGGGCTTTGTAGGGTATGTTGGCTGGAAAGTAGGAGCAGCGGTTACCACAAGCTTTTGTGTATATGTGTCATCATGATAATACCATATTACTCGTCATTATCGCCACGCATGATCCACATCAACTTTCCCTTCGTTAGGTTAGGCGATGGACACTGCAGTGCCTCGTGACGTTCAAATGAATCAGAATTGGTTGTTGCAACGTTTGTAGAGGAATATTAGAAGTAATATTACTTTGAGTCCATAACCATATGTCATCGCAGGATTTGAAACACTGTTATATCTGACCTAACCTGACCTGACCTTTCTTTCATTTGAGTTACTGTTTAGTCACTAAGCACTAGGCTCGTTTCTTCTTTAATGTTCTTATATATATTTAGATGACAAAAAATCTCTCTCTCTCTCTTTCTCTCTCCGAAATTACACCAAATAGAGACATTCAAGTCTCGATATTCTCTCTCTCTCTCTCTCTCTCTCTCTCTCTCTCTCTCTCTCTCTCCTATATTATCAAAATACATTTGAAAGACCTTCTCTCTCTCTCTCTCTCTCTCTCTCTCTCTCTCTCTCTCTCTCTCTCTCTCTCTCTCTCTCTCTCTCTCTCTCTCTTATACAAAATACGAAAACCTACAAAGTTTGCTCGGTAATTACACCAAAAACCATTTAGACGACTGCTGAGCATTCTCTCTCTCTCTCTCTCTCTCTCTCTCTCTCTCTCTCTCTCTCTCTCTCTCTCTCTCTCACCCAGGTGATAGTAGAAGAGCTTCTCCTTCGCCCCGTCGTACTTCTCCAAGGCTTCGTTCGTCGGGATGAAGGCGGTGAACCCGAATGTCTTCATCAGCTGCGGCAGGAGTTTGTCTTTGTTGATGATCGCTATCGCCTGCGAGGAAGAAGAAGAAGAAGAAGACGAAGTGGATGACGATAATGTGAACAAATGGGAACAAGACTAATAATAATAAGAAGAAGAAGAAGAAGAAGAACGGTGTTTTTATTTGGATAAATATTCTTTCTCGCATGTCACATATTTTTTTTTTTAAATAAAAACAGCAAATTTGAAATATAGAAATCGTTGTGATGTTCCTTTGAAATGTTTTCTGAAGCGAGCACTGAATTTATATGTGGTAGACGTTCGTTCTTCCGTTCTATATGATTAAAAAAAAATAAAATACTATCTGTAATTCCAGTTTTATATATATATATATATATAAATTTAGATAAAAATTATCAACACAATATTAAATATACTAAATATCTGAAGGAAAAAAAATTGCACATACAAAATTATTTCAGTAGCAAATCAACAAATAAGCGAAATTGTACATGCATTCAGTGCTGGACAGTCCTGAAATTCTCTCTCTCTCTCTCTCTCTCTCTCTCTCTCTCTCTCTCTCTCTCTCTCTCTCTCTCTCTCTCTCTCAATAAAAGCGTAACTACGTCACACAGAACCCCTGGCTAATGTTTTGAACAAGTGTAAAGGGCTGACACTAACTCAAATAAAAGTCACGTGGAAGCCGGGGGAAGGATTCCCCTGTTCTCTGTGAAAGTCACAAACGTTTACCTGTCTGCCTGTCTCGAATGTTTGTGCAATACGTCAAGTCTGTGACCCGTCTCTCTTTATTTAAAAAGGTTTTCGTACGGAAGGCGGAGTTGGGATTGAATGCTTCCCACCAAAGGAATGTTTTTTTAACTTTTCATTTTGGTTCAATTTTGACCAAAAATGTTTTCGTTTTGGTTCAATTTTGACCAAAAATGTTTTCGTTTTGGTTCAGTTTTGACCAAAAAATATGTTCGGTTTGGTTCACTTTTGACAAAAAAAAAAATTTTCATTTTGGTTCAATTTTGACCAAAAACGTTTTCAAATGTTTTCCATAAACGTTCCCACTTTCATGAGACGTTTCCAAATAATAATAATAATAATAATAATAATAATAATAATAATAATAATAATAATAATAATAATAATAATAATAATAATAATAATAATAATAAATAAATATTCTATAGGATCTACATTTTCTCTGATCTCTTCTCCTATTTTCTCCCAAGACCCATCTCTTCTCCTCCCCTCAGAGACCCCCATCTCCCCTCCTCCTCCCAGTCCTCCTCCTCCTCCTCCTCCTCCTCCTCCTCCTCCTCCTCCTCCTCCCTCCTCCTCCTCCTCCTCCTCCTCCTCCTCCTCCTCCTCCTCCTCCTCCTCCTCCTCCTCCTCCTCCTCCATCATCTTTCTGCATCAAGATGTCATCACAAAAAGCACCCCGACTGATACAACTAATTGTTTGAGATTGCTCATAATGATGTAATTAGCTTTCCCTCCCCCAAGGAATCTCTCTCTCTCTCTCTCTCTCTCCTCTCTCTCTCTCTCTCTCTCTCCCCAAGGAGCGTGGGAAGGCCTTGATGTATGGTTAGACCCTGATGTATACATAATTATCCCTGCATTATACAATTTACGTAAATAGCAGCTCTCATGATAGTAGGATAGTATTTAAAGCGTTAACGATAGCATCTGCGATAGTACTACTGGCCACTATGTAGGCTATGCGCTAAAATGGATAGTATACGATAGTTCAAACTCCTACCCATAACTTGAGTCGGATGGTCAGGCAATGCAATGTTTACACTTTGGTGTCAAAGTCTTCTTCTCTTTGTCTGAAGAAGAATTTCAGATTAATACCTCGAGATTTATTATTATTATTATTATTATTATTATTATTATTATTATTATTATTATTATTATTATTATTATTATTATTATTTAAGAACAAAGTTACTTAATCTATGAATAAGTTTATTATTATTATTATTATCATTATTATTATTATTACTAATTGCCTCATAATTTTCTGTGATAAAATTGGGCATTCACTACCCGTAGACTACTCTCTCTCTCTCTCTCTCTCTCTCTCTCTCTCTCTCTCTCTCTCTCTCTCTCTCTCTCTCTCTCTCTCCCCAAATAGGAGGGAGAAAAAGACTCCCCCATAATTTAGACTAATTCCAAACACCCTCCATTACTCGATCAATATCACGTCATAAATCACCATGACACATTATGACATGATGAAACTCATGACGTGAGACCAGGGGGGATATGGATGTCATATCAATGTCATAATGACACGTGGAGGTGATTTGACAAGGTCATTTAGCTGATGGGAGGCTAATGTTGTTTATGAGAGGCCATTTTGAATGTCAATGATCAATAATATCTACTTGAATTCTGTGGAGATTGGCAATACGAGGGTAAGTTCATTCTGCGTTATTTTTTTATTTGTTCTCTACCACAAGGCTTTGGAAGTCTCTCCCAGCTTTCGTTTTCCCTCTGATACACATTTTTTTCATTTATTTATATATTTGTTAATCAATTTAATCTGTAGTATTTTTATTTTGCAAATTTCTCTCTTCAGTAATAATAATAATAATAATAATAATAATAATAATAATAATAATAATAATAATAATAACACAGTTATCTTTAAATTACAATGACAATAATAAAGATATGATAACTTGCTAAGTGAGTTTTTTAAACGATAACAATGCGATAACACCAAGATAACTGAGTTATCATAGAACAATAACTACAACAAATCGTGACGTCACAAAGATAACACAGCTATAAGCGATAACTGATAAGAATTTTGTGATAACACAAGACACGAATTACTGGTAATAACATCCTGAGATGTTATGTGTTATCAGACGATAACAACAATGGTTATAACAATAAATAACTTCGAGACATTTGTAATAATTATGAATTACTGAGAGAGAGAGAGAGAGAGAGAGAGAGAGAGCTGTTATTTATATTCTCTGTACACACATACACACATACATACACAACAGAGAAAACATACATACACATACGATATTACACATACACACAAACACATACACTATTATTATTATTATTATTATTATTATTATTATTATTATTATTACACAAGCACCCAGGAGCAAGCACGTACACGATCATTATTGCACAAACATCCCACGGTATAAACAAACACACGCACATACGCACACACAAACGCACAAACACACAAACATCAGTCCCGTATCCATCGTCCGTAAATTGTAAATAGATCTTTTGCAGAACCTACAATTGACTGGTCTCACTGCACAACAAACATGACTGTTTCTCTCTCTCTCTCTCTCTCTCTCTCTCTCTCTCTCTCTGTAATAAACTTTTGTGGTTGTGCAACATGAATCTTACGACCTGTTATCGTCAATAACTAACAAATGGTTCGCTCAAACGATCAGATAGCCCCATTAAGGGGGCGTGGCTTCAAGATACGGCCAAAGTACTATCCGCTACTTTAAGTTCATTCATGGCTTTTTGGTTCTCGTAAAGGGAAGTCGATTTTCATGAATGGGGGATTCTGAATGGCCCGTTGCGCAAGATTCTGAGGCGAGTCTGAGGTTGGTTTTGTTGATGCGTTGCGCAATGCGTCTGAGGTATGTATCCTTTAATAAATGAATATTTTTTTCCCTGTGGGACTTCTGCATGTATACCTATGTGTTCTAGAGTATGTATACGTTTAATACATAATCGTTTTATTCTGTGGGGCGTCTGCGTGTATGCCTATGTGTTATGGGATTGTAGAGTGTGTGTGTGTGTGTGTGTGTGTGTAGGTGTGTAGAAGTGTGTTTTAACCACATCAATAATTTAATTGCTTATTTCAGGATTAACCTCCTGCCACGACAAAAAACACACACTGTCATAAAATCCTGATTCCAGTGTGTAAGTGTAGGTGTGTGTGTGTGGGTGTGTAGACGTGTGTCATAATCACATCAATCATATAATTACTTATTCAAGGATTATCCTACCGTACAGGAATCTGACGCAACAAAGACATATGATCAGAGATCTAGATTCAAATTAAGACCAATTTCACATAATCCAACTTCTCTCAATTTCACATCAACTCCTTCAATTGCATCAAAAGCATTTGCACACACACATCAGCTTTCAATTCCCAATTTCCCATCAATTCGCGCAATGAGGAGCCAGCATTTCTAAAACTACTCTCTCTCTCTCTCTCTCTCTCTTTCTCTCTCCCCCTCAATCCATCAGCATACTAGATCACTTTCGACACGCGATCGATCACGAGGGGAAACCCAATCTGACGGGCAACAGAAGCAGTCGATTCCCCCGTCTTCGTCTCTTCTTTCTTTCCCCACAAACATGAGCCACAAACGAAAGCCTGTTCATTACAACACAAAGAAAGGTTCACTCGTCTGTTTAATGAAAAGCATACGCCCATACACTTCCCCACAAGGAAGTCCACTTCCAAGTCCCCACAAACAAAAAGGCCCAAAAGAAGGTCCTTTTCCATTCTGCACAAACGAAAGCCCACTTTCCATTCTGACCTCCAAAACAAAGTCCACTTCCCATTCCACAGACGAAAGCTCACTTCCTCACAAACGAGAGCCCATAGAACAAAGTCCACTCCCCACAAAACAAAGCCCACATACTGCCTCACAAACGAGAGCCCATAGACCTCCCCACAAACAAAGTCCACTTCCCATTACCCACAGACGAAAGCTCACATACTGCCTCACAAACAAGAGCCCATAAACCTCCCCACAAACAACAAATCCACTTCTCTCACCCACAAACAAAAGCCCACAAACTTCCCCACGGGCAAAACCCCACCACAGCTCTTCCCACAAGAAAGCTCTCCCTTCCAGCTCTCCAAACTTCCCACAAACCACAACTCCCAAAGACATACAAAATTCAACCCAGCATCCCACAACCAACAAGACCTAACACTCCTTCTCCCCTTTCCCACATCCTCTCCCCCACAAACTGAAGCCCACCCACCCACCCTCACCCACCCCCACAGGGAGTCTATAAGCTCCACACTGAGTAGGTAACAAGACTAAAAGGAGCAGATGAAGTAAATGATAAACCTCAACCATTTTGTCCTTCGCGTTTGAGGGAGGATCGTTTTAAATGGTCGCCTCCGGTTTGGCTGCTTTGGGGGGGCGGGGGCTTTCAGAGAGAGAGAGAGAGAGAGAGAGAGATTCATGTCACTGTTCAATAACAATAACTTTAATTTGCTCATAGACGACAATAATAATAATAATAATAATAATAATAATAATAATAATAATAATAAACTCCACTGAGGTAAAAGAAACCCTCTCTCTCTCTCTCTCTCTCTCTCTCTCTCTCTCTCTCTCTCTCTCTCTCTCTCTCTCTCTGTTGTTTTGTCTTTGACGTTGTTTCTGCTCTTTTGTTGTTTTTGTAGAGAAACAAACACATGGAATGTGTTTGTGCAACTATATACGAACCTCAACTTACATTAGTAGGGGCATTAATATTCATGTATGTGTATACTTGTGTGTTTGTGTGTTGGTGTAAAGTGTATACTTAGCTATATCTGCGTGTATACTTATACACGTCTTTGTGAGTTTATTCGTGTGTATGTTAAAGTCATACAAACATGCACAAACACACATACACGTATAACTTTAACCACTGCCCGGTGGTGGCCCATCCTATATCGTTGCCAGACGCACGATTATGGCTAACTTTAACCTTAAATAGAATAAAAACTACTGAGGCTAGAGGGCTGCAATTTGGTACGTTTGATGACTGGAGGGTGGATGATCAACATACCAATTTGCAGCCCTCTAGCTTCAGTAGTTTTGAAGATCTGAGGGCGGACAGAAAAGTGCGGACAGAATAAAGTGCGGACAGAGAAAGTGCAGACAAAAAAGTGCTGACAGAAAATGTGCGGACGGACAGACAAAGCCGGCACAACAGTTTTCTTGGCGGTAAACTAAAAATTACATAAACACAAATAAAGCCCATTCACAAAACGAACCCATCATCGTAAGCAGTGACGTAGAATCATTCATAAAAACCGCACAAATACTATTACTACTAAATACTATATACTATTACTACGAAGTGGAACTGATTCCAAGCCTCAAATACATACATTCATACATACATACACCTTTAGCAGAGCCAATTACCGTCTGGTATCTTATCCGTGTTCCCCCCGCCCCCTAAGGGAATTCTCATCCTTAACGCCCCCTTTTTTTAAGGGGAGACTATATTACAACCCATTCTCTGTTAAGGGGGTTACAGGGGTCCTATCTCTTCCTATTACCCAATTTTGTGTGTGGTATCATTTTTCTTATCTTTTTTGCCTATATATTTTTTTTTTTTTTATTTTTTTTTTGGGGGGTCGTGGCTACCAGTGAGAGAGAGAGAGAGAGAGAGAGAGAGAGAGAGAGAGAGAGAGAGAGAGAGAGAGAGAATTATATGAATATCGAATAATTTACAATATGAATTATAATATATAATTATCTTTTGATAGCCGAATGGATAATTCTAGTACCTACCACCGTATCTAACCCCCAAAACACCACAAGTTCGAATCCTGGCCGGGGCGAATACACTCAATTATAAATTCCCACTGAATAAAACAAAAAAAGAATAAGATTATTAACCAATCCCAAAACGAACCTAAAACCAATCAGTTCCAGAGGATTGGTTTAACCTTCAACCAGTCAGACTGATATTCACAATTTTCAATCCTTTGTGATAATTTGCATATTGTTATCTCTCTCTCTCTCTCTCTCTCTCTCTCTCTCTCTCTCTCTCTCTCTATTTTACTAATGGTGTCCTGTTAATTCTCTCTCTCTCTCTCTCTCTCTCTCTCTCTCTCTTCTGATTAGATGGGCCTTTTAATTTCATGCTCTCTCTCTCTCTCTCTCTCTCTCTCTCTCTCTCAACTAATGATGTCCTGTTAATTCTCTCTCTCTCTCTCTCTCTCTCTCTCTCTCTCTCATTCTACTTAGAAGGGTCTTTTAATTTCATGCTCTCTCTCTCTCTCTCTCTCTCTCTCTCTCTCTCTCTCTCTCTCTCTCTCTCTCTCATTTTACTAATGGTGTCCTATTAATTCTCTCTCTCTCTCTCTCTCTCTCTCTCTCTCTCTCTCTCTCTCTCTCGTGACATTCTACTTCTGGTGTCCATTTAATTATCTCTCTCTCTCTCTCTCTCTCTCTCTCTCGTTATCTTCCATCTGCCCTTACACTTGGCACCCTTATCTTCTAATGGCTCTCCTCCTGTTCGCTAATTATTATCAATCCAAACAGATGTTACACTAGCACTCTCTCTCTCTCTCTCTCTCTCTCTCTCTCTCTCTCTCTCTCTCTCTCTCTCTCTCTATTTATGTAGTTATTTATTCTTCTGCTTCTTTGTTTACTGTTATTATCATTTTCCCCTTTAGAGGGGTGGCTCTACCACAGAGAGAGAGAGAGAGAGAGTAGTATTACGATCAATTTATTCATTGTGGGAACGGTACGGTTCGTTCAAGTGCTTCTCCAGTGACGGTTTGAAAAGCCGAGAAGTTTATATACATAAACAGATACCAATTAATCAAAACATTGATAAATGTATTTATAAAAACCTTATAAATATATTATACGATTCATAAACAAACGTTTAAATATCAATAACGCTACATAACGTCAAAACAGCACGACCGTAGGTCTAAAGAACGTGGCTTTTGAAGTCATATGAACGCAACCTTAGACCTATACATGAATGCGCCTGTGACCCAAACAAATGCATCAACCGCAGGAGAAAAAAAATAAAAACTGATTAAATCAGACTCCATATACCCTGAGATATTATCAGGCCTACAAAGTCATCGATATTTATAGGCCTATAAAAAGACTCGTTTGCGCGGGAAGTGAAAAAGCGCGGGAAAAATCAATAGAGGGTCGGATCGTTTTCGCCTATACGCCATAAGTCATCGTACGTTTGGCAGCGCTGCTTGCTACCTACTATAAAGCCTATTTCAAAATAATTCATTTGTTTTAAATAAATTATGGATTATACGCATCGATATACGCATAAATTTAATAAATAAAACACTAAGTATTGTATATAAATAAAGTACTACAATATACAACGACAAAATTGGCGAAAATATCGTAAAAACTGCCCATATATCCAAGCGTCTATATAATAGGCCGGTACTCTCTCATATCTAAGACGCTGTGAGAGAGAGAGAGAGAGAGAGAGAGAGAGAGAGAGAGAGAGAGAGAGAGAGAGACGCCATAAACTCTCTAAAGGATCGTCGTACATTGGATCAAAAGACATCGAGACCAATGGGATTTGCCGACTTGTATAGAAGAGGTGGCGACTCTAGGCCGACGTGGAAGGGAGTTGGACCCCTTTGCAAAGAGGATTACTTATTATTATTATTTATTATTATTATTATTATTATTATTATTATTATTATTATTATTATTATTACTCTAACAAGCAACTAAGGTACCTAGCAAGCTTCCATGACATAAAATAAGGAGAAACAAACACGACAGAACTAAATACTATTCGCCAAAACAACGCACAATGGACGACAGCTCCAAAAATATTTATCGACAGGCCTTAATGGAAAGGTGGGGGATTCTAGACAACTCCCCCTCTCCTACCCACACGAAAAAATCCCCATACACAAACACACAACCCAATACCAATCCCCACGCAAAGGGCACGCACAGCTGCCCACTTCCCAAACCGCAGCAATTGTTCGAGAAATTCGGGGTGAGAGAGTCACATACACCAACCACCAGCCATTATAATAGCGGAGGACATTAACAGCTCTCGTCCCAGGCGAACGACGAGCCTAAAACCTTTCTCTCTCTCTCTCTCTCTCTCTCTCTCTCTCTCTCTCTCTCTCTCTCTCTCTCTCTCTCTCTCTCTCTCTCTACGAGACTTTGGCTCTTACATACCTGCTAAAATTGCTGAAATATTTAATATCTGAGACATATAGGCCCATATATATCTCTGCAAAAACTGCTGAATTGCAGTTTTTTTTTTTTTTTAGACATAGGCCTACAATTACCCGCAAAAATTCTTGAAAGCTCCTAATTTCCGAGACATAGGCTTATGCATATTGCCAAAACTGCTGGAGAATTCGCATTTCTGAGAGACGTAGGCCTATATATATATATATATATATATATATATATATATATATATATATATATATATATATATATATATAAAAACTGCTAAAGAACTCCAAATTCTGCGAGACACTGTAGGCCTAAAATTATCTACAAAACTGCTAAAATTAGCTCACGAAAACCTGCCTATTATAAATCGTAAAGAAACTACAAAAAAAAAAATGACAAACGAATTCCAGGGCGGAGTTTCCCTTGTAATGCGACCGGTGGGAGTGGGCTATATGCATAAGCCCCTGTCCCAGGGATTTTCGGTAATAATCCCTTCGACAGGTAAGAAGACATACGTGCAGGTGTGAAAAACTAACTCAAAATAACTGGTTTATGGACTGAGAGAGAGAGAGAGAGAGAGAGAGAGAGAGAGAGAGAGAGAGAGAGAGAGAGAGAGAGAGAGAGAGAGAGTTCTAGAAAATGAGAGAAAATGAGAGAAAGATATTTTAGTAAACGAAGATAGCGCATGATAGCTTATATGAGAGATGTGAGCTATTCTCTCTCTCTCTCTCTCTCTCTCTCTCTCTCTCTCTCTCTCTCTCTCTCTCTCTCTCTCTCTCAAATATGTGCAAAAATTAACACTCATTGCAAAAGGACAATTTGAGGTTGAAATTTATCAGTGATATATATATATATACAGTTTGTGTAAATTACGATTCAGTCTTATATAATATGTAAATAACTCACAGAACTAAGATAGTTTATTTTATCTTAATTCAGTCTTTAAGAAAATACTAATGAGCATTTCAAGAAAAGATAATGTGTATATTATATTTATATTTACTCAGTCTTCAAGTAAAAATAAATTATTTATTCAAGTAAAGATAATAAAGATAGTTATTGATGCTTACCCTCAATAACTCCCTAACTAAAGTTATGAAGCATCTATCTTTATCTTTATTTTTTAAGTAAAAACAGTGTATCATTAACTAATAGTAGGCCTGCAAAAAAATTCAAGCAAAGCAATTACATATCTTTATCTTAACCTCCTCTTCACTTATTCTTCAAACATTCAATTTTATCTTTAAGCTATCTTCAAGTCAAGATAATTTTCAAATGATTTAATTTTCTCTCCACCCAGTTTTTAAGAAAAATATTGATAATGTATCTTTATCTTCATGTAATTTGCCAATCAAGATAGTGTATTTATGTGTATCTTTATTCAGAATTCAAGGTACTTAAATTCACTGAATATAGAAATATACAAACTTAAGTAAAACAAATATAAAAATATACAAACTTGAATAAAACAAATATAGAAATATACAAACTGAAAACAAAGATACAAACTTAAGAAAACATTATAGTGCTCAAAGTTAACACTTATTATTTTTTACAACAAAATTTTACTTCAACAAATCAGCCACTTTTTTGTCACATTTCGAGTCAGTAACGCCACAAAAAACATTCGCCCAATGAATGTATATGCCAATGAATATATATATTCCCTGCCTACAATAAGATCTTCACGAATTATGCAAATATCGGCCTGCTAATCTGAAAACTTTGTAAACAAGGAACCCCCTATTTTTATCCGGCATGTAAAAAACATCAAGTGGTTTCTGGCAACCCTCCCTCACCTCTCGGCGCCGTTTACTCTGCACACAACCGGACCGGAATGTTTTCCTTGCGAAAAAATGTTGTTTTTTTAATGAAATAGACAACTCTTTTGAAAATTTAGTGTTTATTTTGATTGGAAAAATGGATAAGACGAGTTTATTTAAGGCTAAGGGTTCTTTAGA
>NC_089773.1:13369272-13384272 GCF_040412425.1 Macrobrachium rosenbergii
TTCTACATCACTCTCAATTTAAAGTGACATCTTCTCTCTCTCTCTCTCTCTCTCTCTCTCTCTCTCTCTCTCTCTCTCTCTCTCTCTCTCTCTCTCTCTCTCTCCCTAATTGGCTCATATTTATCCAGCTCTATCTAATTGGCTTATTAGACCGGCTCTTATTAGAGCAGTCGATAATTTACGGACCAAGGGAATCGCTCTTAGCAAAAAAATCATTTTGGCTCTGGAGCTAAATACAAGCGAATACTTAAGTCACAGATGTATGTTGTTATTATTATTATTATTATTATTATTATTATTATTATTATTATTATTATTATTATGGTGAAAGCTGTAATTCAGTTATTTTATTATTATTATTATTATTATTATTATTATTATTATTATTATTATTATTATTACTTATCATTATTATTATTATTACTGTATTCATTTTCATTATTATTATTATTATTATTATTATTATTATTATTATTATTATTATTATTATTATTTTTGTAGATAACTGCATAGCAAAGCCAGCCATATTTATGTCAGTTAATAATAATAATAATAATAATAATAATAATAATAATAATAATAATAATAAATAATAATAATAATACGTGTATGTGTCTGCATGTGTATGCTTACCCACACATACAAACAAACAAACATACACAAACACGCAGCATTTAAACACGAGCAAAGGTCGCTTGAGGATTCTCTCTCTCTCTCATCCGGGAACCTGATGATGAGGCTTTCAAGATTTTAATAAACTCAATTTGGGGCCATTTTGCGGAACCTCTGTGGTTCCTCCACGTTCCTCAGGGTTCTCTCTCTCTCTCTCTCTCTCTCTCTCTCTCTCTCTCTCTCTCTCTCTCTCTCTCTCTCTCTCTCTCTCTCTCTCTCTCTCTCATCATAATTAGGTCTTCCTTATAATCTACAAAATGGTAGGGTGAAATTCTATATCACTCAATTTAAAGCTAAATCTTACATCTCTCTCTCTCTCTCTCTCTCTCTCTCTCTCTCTCTCTCTCTCTCTCTCTCTCTCTCTCTCTCTCTCTCTAGGTTTCATGAGTCAATATTAAAATGTGAGTTATGTATAATTACATCCAACTCTGAAGTAATAAAGTAATGTAATGAATACGCTGCCGTATCGGGGGTGAGGGGGGGGATTACGGGTAATTTAATTCATTGCTATTACATGTTGATGTAATTAGTGTTCACTGTAACGAGGTTCTGTTGTAATTTCTCCGACGGCATTAAATTACAATAGAAAATCGTTCGGCTTGGGAGCGTGGATGTTGAATTCGTTCTCTCTCTCTCTCTCTCTCTCTCTCTCTCTTAAAGAGTCTGTTCATGTTATTCATCCTGCAATCTGAGAGAGAGAGAGAGAGAGAGAGAGAGAGAGAGAGAGAGAGAGAGAGAGCATAATTCACAGAGACAGATAGAGAAAAACATAATTCACAGAGAGAGAGAGAGAGAGAGAGAGAGAGAGAGAGAGAGAGAGAGAGAGAGAGAGAGAGAGAGAGAGAGAGAGAGAACATAAATCACACAAATGAGCACCTTAGTACTAGATATGAGAGAGAGAGAGAGAGAGAGAGAGAGAGAGAGAGAGAGAGAGAGAGAGAGAGAGAGAGAGATTCTCATGTTTCTGTCCCAGGTGTGTCAAGAGATTCCCGTAATGGATTAAAACATGGCAATTAAGCTTCCACGCTAATGGCCCCAAGTTCTTACCATTAGCTCATCCGAAAGCTTTCGTCGCTAATGACGCCCACTAATTGGGTAGATATTTGATACCCGGAAAGAATATGACGAACACGTACGCTAGATGTCAGTAGGGATGGACAACTGATCAATGAATGCAATATCGAAATGGCAATTGCATGCAAGAGAATGAGAGCCTGATGTTTGGGGACCAAAGACCGTAGAGTTTTTTGACAGAACAATAATACCTCAACTTAGCTGGACCTTACATTACTGGACTTCTGTACTTACCAGCTACTACGTTAAGGTTCATTTCCCAATACCACCATTTTAGATGGGATAGATTTGTTAATATATCTTAAACTGATTGTTATGTTTAAAGTACAGGCTAGCTTAGGTCAAGAACTGTGTGGAATTTATGTTCAATATAAGACATCTGGAGAATGTTCAACAACAGGCTAAGATAATACAGGAATTTTTTAATTAAGAGGACTTTGTCTGTTAAGTTTAAGTGTTACTGTACTGACACAAAAATAGATTAAAATAATCACATCAATTAGGAACAAGTAAAAAATGCCCCAAAGTTTCTTCGGCGCAACAGAGTTTTCTGTACAGCCGCTACAACGCATAATCAAGGCCACCGAAAATAGATCTGTCTTTCGGTAGTCTCGGTATAATGAAACTTTAACCACGGCCCGGTGGTGGCCTGTTCAATATCGTTGCCAGAAGCACGATTGTGGCTAAGTTTAACCTTAAATAAAAGATAAAAGGTACTGGTGCTAGAGGTCTGCAATTTGGTATGTTTGATGATTGGAGGGAGGATGATCAACATACCAATTTGCAGCCCTCTAGCCTCAGTAGTTTTAAGATCTGAGGTCGGACAGAAAAAGTGTGGACGGACAATCAAGAAAACTAAACAAAAACAAGCTAAAACAATATAAAACAAAAACTCAGACTACCGAGCTAAAATTAAAAAAAAAAACTACTTGACTGAAACGTCCCAAAACCGACCAGAAAAACCTAATAATTACCAATTTCTGGAAAAAAACCTGCAGAGACAAACCTCGAAAAACAAAACAAAAAACTAATCTCATTATTACAGCGGAATGTCCTGCCTGCAAATTCTCGACCAACTGCCTACCAGAAAATACGAATTATTTCTTCATGGGAAGTGGAAAGTGAGGGTTACGTCACCCCCACTGAATGGGGTGACGGTGGGGTGAAGGAGGGGTGCAGAGGTTAGGATAATTCTGGATAAATGGGGTGAAGGTGGATGGATAATGTGCTTTACATGACCTATGGGGAGAATTCGTAGAGGAATTTAGGATAATTTAGGATGCCTCTGGATAGAATAGGATAATTGAGGATAACTGGATAAAAAAGAATAATTTAGGATAAATACAGATAAAATAGGATAATTAGGATAACTGGATAAAACAGGATAATTTAGGATACCTTTGGATAAAATAGGATAATTGAGGATAGCTGAATACAATAGGATAATTTAGGATAACTGGATAAAATAGGATAATTTAGGATAACTGGATAAAATAGGATAATTTAGGATATCTCTGTTTAAAATAGGATAATTTACGATATCTGGATACAATGGGATAATTTAGGATAACTGGATAAAGTAGGATAATTTAGGATAACTGGAAAAATACGATAATTCAGGATACCTCACGATAAGAGAGGATAATTTAGGATACCTCCGGATTAAACAGGATAATTTAGGATGAGTGAATAAAAAAGAATAATTCAGGATAAATACAGATAAACTAGGATAAGTTAGGATAACTGAAAAAATAGGATAATTTAGGATAAATATTGAAAAAAATAGGATAGGTTAGGATAAATCTACATCAAATGAGGTGAAGCAGTAAGGATAAACTTTGAGATCCTTGGAATACACCTGAGGAAACGTAGAGGAAGGATTAGGATAATTCAAATGGAAGGATAAGGAGAGAGGGATTAGGACAACCCAGGAGGAAGGATTAGGGAAAATAAGTGGAATGGTGGAAGGATTAGGTAAGGGGAATTTGGATAACCTTATGAGAGCATTAGGATAAATCCAGGGTAAGGTGTTGGGGTTATGATATACATATATATATATATATATATATATATATATATATATATATATATATATATATATATATATATATATATATATATACACACACACAAAACAAAGTATTTAGACGCTTTTATTCCAGGCATACGTAAGGCTCTAGGCAACGTTTGGGAATGACAGCTGGGCAAATTGAGAGAGAGAGAGAGAGAGAGAGAGAGAGAGAGAGAGAGAGAGAGAGAGAGAGAGAGAGAGAGAGAGAGAGGTTAATTTAGAGTCACGAGATAAATCTTCCCTTGATGCTGGTAGCTCTCAGTTGGGTTTAATTTCTCTGGTTGAACAACTGGCGATTGTTTGTGTGTTTGTGTATGTGTGCTTGTTTGTTGGTCATTAGTCTTCCTTTTTCTCTTGTTTGTCCTTTGTTTGTGTTTGGTTGGTGCAGTGTTAATTTATACAGATTTCCAACATTAATCATTATTATGCTGTCACTGTTTGGTGCTAACCAAACCCTTTAAAAGCTCTTGGCAACCCTCTGGAATCAGTTTGCAGCCCTTTATAACAAATTGGCAACCCTTTAAAACCACTTGGCAACCCTCTAGAACCAGTTTGCAACACTTTAAAACAAATTGGCAACCATTTAAAACCAGTTAGCAACCTTTAAAACCAATTAGCAACCTTTAAAGCCATTTGGCAACACTTTAAAATCACTTGGTCCCTTTAAAACCACTTAGCAACCCTTCAAAGCCACTTGACAACCATTTAAAGCCAGTTTATAACTCTATAAAATCAGTCTGCAGCCCTTAAAAAAAAGGTTGTAACCCTTTAAAACCAGTTGGCAACCTATAAAACCAGTTGGCAAACCTTCCAACCCTTCAAAACCACTTTCCAACCCTTTAAAACCACTTGGGAACCATGATTCAACAAGCAACCCACTGAGTCGAGACTGAATTCCTGAGCATGAATGGAAGGAGCAAGACCAGAGAGCGTAAATGACGCCTTTCAATGAATGAATGAGTGGGATCTTAATAGTAAATACTATTGGTTCATTCATTAAAAGTAAATACGAGCTTAGGGTGATTATAAGAATCGAGCGATTGGGAAAGAAAAAATTATAGGCGGCTTCTAATGGAGTCAATCGGATTTAGAAGTGAACGTTTGTGTCTCTGCTGCGTGTTTGTGGCTGTTTGTGAGCATGGCTGTGGGTTTAAATGTTTGTTTGTTAATCTGTTTGTTGCTAGTGTTTGTTCAGTTTCCTTTCTGCACAAACAGGTAAGTCTCTGGGTGTTTGCATAAACATTTAGAACTCTCAATACACAAACAGATAAGTTTTGGAGGTTTTGCACAAACAGTCAGAACCCTTACTAAACAAACAGTTACGTCTCAGGATGAGTACACAAACAGTTAGAACTCCTATTAAAAACAAACGAATAAGACTTTGGGTGTATACACAAACAATTATGACTCATACTAAACAAACAACTAGGACTCTGGGTATGTGCACACAAACTTAGAACTCTTACCAAAACAAACAGCTAAGACTTTGGATGTGTACACTAACAGTAAGAACCCTTACACAAACAATTAGAAGAACCCAAACTACACAAACAGATAAGTTTCAGGATGTGTACACAAACAGTTAGGACTCTTACTTTACAAACAGACAAGACTGGGTGTGTACACAAACGGTTAAAACTCCTATTAAAAACAAACAGATATGAATTAAGGTGCACACAAACAGTTAGGAGTCTTACTAAATAAACAGAAAAGACGTTGGTTTTATACACAAACAGTTAGGATTCTTACTAAACAAACAAATAAGACTCTGGGTGTCCACACAAACAGTTGGGACCATTACTTAAAAAAACATTCCTGGCGTCAGTATGAAGTGATAACTCAGTTGCACAAACAAGTAAATCAGCATACAAACATCCTTGTGTTTACACAAACAAACTCACAAGAAATCTATAGGTCCTAATACATATCTATATAAATTGGAAAATAGACAAAGCTTAAAAAATACATTAGAGAAACATTTGTAATTATTACACGTTAATTTAAAATGCGTAAGTGAAAAGTATCAACGTAAACACTCATTTTGACGAGTAGTAACCGAATGGATAAATCAGGATAAAAAAAAAAAAAATAATAAAAATAAAGAGAAAATTGAATTAAGAAACGAGGATTGACTTAATGAAATGTGGCGTGTGGATTCCGTAGAGTTTTATCCACCCACAGGTTCAGACTATCGACACAAATCTTGCAGAGGCGTAAAGGTAGCTTCTACCTCCCACACTCCCACACCTCTCCCCCACACAATGAAGAGAAGGATGCAAGGGGGAAGCCCCTCCCCTCCCCTCCCCCCTCTCTCAGCAGCAGCAGTAGCAGTAGCAGAAACAGCAGGAAAGAGAGAGAGAGAGAGAGAGAGAGAGAGAGAGAGAGAGAGAGAGAGAGAGAGAGAGAGAGAGAGAGAAATACGGGCATCGCGCATACGCTGGTGGTAAGGTCGGTAGGGACAACTTGAAGCTGAACGACGCTGGCTCGCTCTCTCTCTCTCTCTCTCTCTCTCTCTCTCTCTCTCTCTGTAAATGCGCACGCCCGCGCGTGATCTATTCTTGCAGTCAGAACGCCCACATACGTCCATATATGCGTTGAGTTATGAATGTTCTTCATATTTTGGTCTAAAAAGTTATTTTCTCTCTCTCTCTCTCTCTCTCTCTCTCTCTCTCTCTCTCTCTCTCTCTCTCTCTCTCTCTCTTCTTCTTCAGTTCCTGACAAGGGGAAAAGTCCTGCGTGAAGAGGGAATGGCATTGTCTCCAAGTCCTAAATAATTATCCTTTAAAAGGAAAAAAAAATCCTACAATGAAGTAGACAGTATTTTTCTTCAGTTCCTTTGAAGGGAAAGAAGTCCTACGAAAAATTATAAAGTCCTTTGGCTCCAATATCTTTCCATGGAAAAAGTCCAACAAAAGGGAAAGGAGTAATTTTCTCCAACTCCTTTCAAGGGGAAGAAAGTCATCAGAAAGAAAAAAAGGCCTTTTGTTTACTTCCTGGCTGGGAAAAAATTAGTTTTATGCTGAACTAGAGGAAAAAAAAATTAGTTTCTGGAATATCTGATTTAAAAAAAAAATTCCCTTTTTATAAAAGTGTCAACTTTTTCCTTCCCAGAAAAAAATAGTAAAAAAAATTCTTCGCTAAAAAAAATGTGAAAAGATGATAGACAGAGAGTATTCCTTAATTTATAATTTAAAAAAATATATATAAAATATGAAAACAATCCCTTACAAAAAAAGTTAAGGAAAAAACTCTTTCCATATAAAAAAAAAAAAGGTCGAAGCAGGTTTAGGGAAAATAGGTCACACGCTAAAAAAAAAAATTATAAAAAAAGGGCGAGAGACGACATTATGGATTCTAAGCGAAAGCTGACCTACTCGTCAAAATCTTTTTACCGCTCTCTCTCTCTCTCTCTCTCTCTCTCTCTCTCTCTCTCTCTCTCTCTCTCTCTCTCTCTCATTGTGCTGTCCATTATGGTAATGCTAATAACGAACACCACAGCTTCGGCCTAATGATTGGCGAGTCTTCCAAACCGCGAAGGGAATTTTTGGCACGGAGCTATCTCTCTCTCTCTCTCTCTCTCTCTCTCTCTCTCTCTCTCTCTCTCTCTCTCTCTCTCTCTCTCTCTCTCTCTCTCTCTCTCTCTCTCTGTGTTCACTTGCTTGCTAAAGGCATTAGCTAGCTGGCATGTAACTATCTAACATAGGCCTATGTACTCTCCTCTCTCTCTCTCTCTCTCTCTCTCTCTCTCTCTCTCTCTCTCTCCGAACACGGTTGCTTTAAACTCTAAGCAGGAGCCAATATGCTACACGGCCAAACGGAGCACCGTTTGACATTTTCGAGAGTCCGCCCGCCCACCTGCTTTACAGAGAGAGAGAGAGAGAGAGAGAGAGAGAGAGAGAGAGAGAGAGAGAGAGAGAGAGAGAGAGAGAGAGCTACGTGCCAAAAATTCCCTTCGCGGTTTGCAAGCCTCGCCAATCATTAGGCCGAAGCTGCGGTGTTCGTCATATGCATTACCATAATGGAAAGCACAACGAGAGAGAGAGAGAGAGAGAGAGAGAGAGAGAGAGAGAGAGAGAGAGAGAGAGTATTGACTCCTGCTTAATTTCCGCCATGTCATGGCCTCATGTTTTCGCTAGGGTGGTGATGGACAGTTTAATCAACCGAATATTTTTTGTCTAATTTCTATAAATATTCTTTTTTCAAATCTGGTCTGTTGCGTGATACTGTGACAATGATAATGATAATAATGAAGGTGATAATGATGATATAATGACGATAACAACGGTGAAGGCTTAGTGATAGTGTCCTAATGTATGGTGTTCTGTGGTAGTGCTATTCATAATGGTGGTATAGTGCTAATTATTACTACTATGATAGTGTATGGAGATAACGAATGACTTTAGGTATATGCTCTATAGGCCTTCAAAATCATTCTTTTTCAACTGGTAATAGCTAATAAATAGAATAATTGAATAATTAAACAGAGAGAGAGAGAGAGAGAGAGAGAGAGAGAGAGAGAGAGAGAGAGAGAGAGAGAGAGAGAGAGAGCAAAGACCCGCTGGCTCCCAATTCCTGGAAGAGCTGTCTTCAGTCCAAACAGCTTCTTCGAAGAAGGCAGGAATCTCTCCAGTGCCTTCTTCCGAGTCTTCCAGTTCATTCTGGAAACACATGGCGCCTGGAAGCTCCTGGAAGAAGAAGAATAAGCTCCTGGAAGCTCCTGGGAGCCACTGGAAGCTCCTGGAAGTCCCTGGAAAGCCTTCCATGTTGATATTCCATTACCGTTCCAGGGTTCAAGATTTTTTTAGTAAATGGTATTAATAAATGAGGGTCGAGGTTCCACAAGGGATCATTAGGTCGGTTTTTGAATGAGAGAGAGAGAGAGAGAGAGAGAGAGAGAGAGAGAGAGAGAGAGAGAGAGAGAGAGAGAGAGAGAGAGAGAGCTCAAACAATGTTTAATCAATCAGTTTTTCAAAAGTTAAGTGATTTTTACAATGATTATTTTTCTTTCATTTTGAGAGAGAGAGAGAGAGAGAGAGAGAGAGAGAGAGAGAGAGAGAGAGAGAGAGAGAGAGAGAGAGTATGCATAAATACGTACAGGTAAACAGATAAACAGGTAAATATGAAAATAAATAAAAGAAAACATTAAGAAACCTTATTTTATACAATACATTGTATACAGTTTTATACAACTTATGCACTGTATAAAATTGTACACAAAAAATACAAAATAATCAACAAACAAATCACGCCCAAACATTATAACACAAACAAAATACACAAACAAAAACTCTCCCTCAAAAATCTACAACAGACAACAAATGAAAACACGAAACAATATTCGAAAACAAACGTAAACAAAAGAAACATTAAGAGACCAATAAATAAACTAACTGGCAACCCTTTTCCCCCCCTCAGCATCATTAAGAGTTTTTCCCAGATTTTTATTTTAGCGTTTCTTTATCTTCTTCAGTGTTCCTTCCGATGTTGGAGCGAGCGGACGTCTTTTTTTTTTTTCCTCTTTCTTTCCTTCGATGCGCAAACTTCTGCAAAGTGTAATTAATTGTTGAGAGAGAGAGAGAAAGATTGATTTTGCAGTGTATGCATTTCAGAGAGAAAGAGAGAGAGAGAGAGCCTATTTATGAGTGGTTTAATTAGTGCTTTTTAAAGAGAGAGAGAGAGAGAGAAATTATATTACTAGTGATCAAATTACTGCATTTAAAAGACAGAGAGAGAGAGAGAGAGAGAGAGAGAGAGAGAGAGAGAGAGAGAGAGAGAGAGAAATTAGAGAGAGAGAGAAATTATAATATTAGTGATCAAATTATTGCATTTAAGAGAGAGAGGGGAGAAAGATAAATTATAGCATTATTGATCAAATTATTGCATTTAAAGAGAGAGAGAGAGAGAGAGAGAGAGAGAGAGAGAGAGAGAGAGAGAGAGAGAGAGAGAGAGTATATTCAAACTCCCTGATTCCACCGCATTGCTGCAGTGGTGTAAAAGTGGAGTATTAGGGAGTAGGGGGAGGGAGTATTAGGGAGTAGGGAGTAACTCCTTTTCGCTCGCTAATACGAAGCCATAAATATCAAAGATTACCTCTCGGTGGTCGAATGGTTTAGGTCGACTGCCTACCACTGTACATGAACCATATATATATAATATATATATATATATATATATATATATATATATATATATATATATATATATATATATATATATATGTATAATAAATTTTCCAATTGCCAACGAATCTGACAAAAAATTAAAAAAAAAATATAATTGCCAAAACTTTTAAAAAATTGACAATAAATTCCAATAAATCTGACAATAAACACAGCAATCCTTTACAGTTCAACCAAAAAAAAACATTTAGATAATAAAACGTCATATATAATATAAACTTGAAGCCAAAAAAATGCGAAATCTTCTGTAATAAACACAATAAATACAAATAACTCTAATATTTCATTTAGAAAACGCCATATTATTTTTCTATAATAAACACAAAAATTACAAAAAATCCAAGATTTTTTGTAATTTTTGAAAATAAATTCAAGATTCTGTATAATGAACCAAATACATTTTTAAATGAACAAAATAATTATGTAAAAAACATAGTAATGCAATAAACCTATATATTTTGCAGTTAACCCAATAAATCATGTAAAAACAGTAAACTTTGCAGTGAAAGCCAATAAAGTTTATCAGTAAACCCAATAAACCATGTAAAAAACACAGTAAGCTTTGCAATAAACCTAATAAACTTTTCAATTAACCAAATCAGTTATATAAAAAACACAGTAAACTTTACAATAAACCAAATAACCTTTGCAATTAACCCAATAAATTATGTAAAAAACAGTAAACTTTGCAATAAACTCAATAAACTTTGAAATTAAACCATTAATCATGTAAAAAAAACACTTTAAACTTTGCAGTAAACCTAATAACCTTTGCAATTAACCCAATAAATCATGTAAAAAAACACAGTAAACTCCGCAATAAACTCAATAAACCATGCTATAAACCTCACAATAAACTCAATAAATCTTCCATAAATTCACGACACCAACATAACCAGTCAATATCAGCCCAACAAAACTTTTTTACAATAAACCGATACAGTTTCCCAATAACTCCAATAAACCTTAGGCCAATAAACTGGGAAAAAAAATTTATTGCAATAAACTGCGATGCTCCAACTGGAACATTTTCCGATAAACCAAGTCCAATAAAATTCGCCTATTGCTTCCCATATGGAAATGAAGTCTCTCTCTCTCTCTCTCTCTCTCTCTCTCTCTCTCTCTCTCTCTCTCTCTCTCTCTCTCTCTCTGTTGTGTGTGTGTGTGTGATGTTTAGAAAATATTGTTCGTAATTTAATTATGATAGTTAACTTTTTATTACAAAATAATAAAAATAATAATAATAATAATAATAATAATAATAATAATAATAATAATAATAATAATAATAATAATAATAATAATAATAACTTACATATTTCAGCTTTAATTATTATAATAATTCCTTATGTAATAATACACAATAAATATTAAAAATATTAAAAACTTAAAAATTCAAAAATTTAAAAAATTAAAAATAAAACAATGAATAAAAATCCATAAATTATAAAAGAAATTAAAAATTATAAAAAATAAAAAATAAAAAATTTTGAAAATAAGAAAATGAATTAAAAATTTAAAAATGAATTAAAAATTAAGAAGTCAAAAATGAACAGACAATAAATTAGTCAGTAACAAAAATTTTCTTAAACAAAAATATTAACAATAAAAAATAAACAAATGAAAAATCAAAATTAATAAAAAATGAAAATACAAAAAAATTGAATGAAAAGTTTTAAAAAAATAAAAAATTCGATCGAAATAAAGATAAAAAAATATTTAGCACTTATTAATCCACAGGGCTCTCCCTCAATCTCTCCCTCTCTCCCTCCCTCCCCCCCTCCTCCCCCTCACAGTGAGATCATCACGATCGATGCCTCAACCCTCCTCAACCATCACTCAACCACCACACAATGGATCCTGCCTCAACCCATCCACACAAAAATTCGGGAGTTAAAAATGTGGAAAAGTCTACGGGGATGAGACGCCATGTTTCATAGTTCTGATTTGTGTAGGAAGAGAGAGAGAGAGAGAGAGAGAGAGAGAGAGAGAGAGAGAGAGAGAGAGAGAGAGAGAGCATGAGGGCGATTGTTTAGAACTAATCGATAGGTCTCTTTAACCAGACCTTTGTTTTCGTGAGTTGCATCTGTGCGCGCGCCCGCGCGCTTATATGTGCGAGAGTGCGTCCGTACTTATGTGTGTATGAGAGAGAGAGAGAGAGAGAGAGAGAGAGAGAGAGAGAGAGAGAGAGAGAGAGAGAGAAGCCTTAAATCTATCTAATATTTCTGCTAACTGTATTCGAGTATGACTGCTCTGGAGAGAGAGAGAGAGAGAGAGAGAGAGAGAGAGAGAGAGAGAGAGAGAGAGAGAGAGAGAGAGAGAGACGTGCTAAGGAGGCGAGTTTAAAACTAATCGATAGGTCACAGTCATCCGGATCTTTGTGTCTTTAAGAGAGAGAGAGAGAGAGAGAGAGAGAGAGAGAGAGAGAGAGATTTGTAAACATGCACGAATGCCTATCGTTTTGCAATAAAGACATCCTTAAATAATTATTAAGATGAAGTGATTTTGAGAGAGAGAGAGAGAGAGAGAGAGAGAGAGAGAGAGAGAGAGAGAGGCAGCATCACTGAAGAGGTACATAAATTGACAGTTCAAAGTTTACATACCCACAATGCCCCAGGATTAAGTAAGGGGCATTCAGTCGTTTGTTGCGTCGAAGGCTTAATTCTGTGAGAGAGAGAGAGAGAGAGAGAGAGAGAGAGAGAGAGAGAGAGAGAGAGAGAGAGAGAGAGGTCTTTCAATCAATCTGGCATGTGCTTCTATACAGACCTTCGGGCTATTGTCCACCACCGATCGTTACTGTTCCTTTATTTGCTTCTTTGATTTTCTGGCGTTACACGAAGAGAGGTCTGACCTCAAAAGCGGGTTTGACCTTTGACCTTTCCAATCCTGTCAACTGCATTAAGGTCAGCTGTCGAGGAATGTCATTTTGAAATGTATTTTAACTGAAGTGAAATTGTATACTGACCCTCCTATTATACAAGATCAGAATTCTGGTCGAGAGAAAGTATTTCTCTCTCTCTCTCTCTCTCTCTCTCTCTCTCTCTCTCTCTCTCTCTCTCTCTCTCTCTCTCTCTCACAGACAATGAGATCACGAGAGGACCCTAAACGTTCACTTCGAGATTAAATAACCCGAAGATTCTATAGGATCTAAAGGACCCACTGGTCATAGGACGCCCCTGGCCTTGAGAGGATTACTCGGGGTGGAGTTCCCCTGGGGCATTGTCCACTCCGGGGCATCTCCACCAGCTCGCCTTAGGATAATGTCTGGGACATTTCAAGGACTTTTTCTGAGGTGCCCAATTTTTCCCGGTGTCTTCAGTAATTCACAGGAGTCCCGTAGAACTTTCGCTGGGACCCCCCTCATCTTCCTGTGGTCTTCCTTCCTTCATAGGACTCCTGAAGGACTTTTGCTGGGACGCCCCTCATCTCCATGTGATGTTCTTTCCCTCCTAGGACTGACACACCCTCAAGTTCTTAGAATCTTGGACAGAAGAAGGTGAATTTGACATATAACAGACATATAACAGAAGTTCGTTTGGACCAGCCCTCCGCTCTCTCTCTCTCTCTCTCTCTCTCTCTCTCTCTCTCTCTCTCTCTCTCTCTCTCTCTCTCTCTCTCTCTCTCTCTCGTTTTAGGCAGAGGAGCAAACAGAGGCGGTACCTTTGACAAAACTGTCACATAATTTTTTTTTTTCCTCTTGCGGTTAACTTGTCTGAAAGGGGTACTGGTTGGAAATATCTCTCTCTCTCTCTCTCTCTCTCTCTCTCTCTCTCTCTCTCTCTCTCTCTTCTGAATTATTGATCTACCATCTACCATGAACAGATATGCAAATATTAATATTAATAATCTTTTATATATTAAGATGAAATATATATATATAAACCAAACCTTTATTATTACAACAAGT
This sequence comes from Macrobrachium rosenbergii, assembly GCF_040412425.1. Classification (NCBI taxonomy): domain Eukaryota; kingdom Metazoa; phylum Arthropoda; class Malacostraca; order Decapoda; family Palaemonidae; genus Macrobrachium; species Macrobrachium rosenbergii. Next base: position 13,383,176 of record NC_089773.1, read on the forward strand.
CCAGGATTAACTACATAAAAGGGGGGGTTGGGACCTCTTAGGTGGGGCCAACCACCCGTAAATAAAAAAAAAAAAACTTCCGCTGGCATTTCGCCGAAAAATACAAGGGATGCCTCAGGGTCAGACGCTTCAACCTCCAATGTTTTATGCACTAAAGGTCATTTGACCGTTTACTCTATAAAGGACTTTGGTACTTAACGGTCTTGTTATTCCATATTTAATGCGAGTTCCCGAGTGTCTGACATTTAAGCCGTTTGTAAAGACAAAGAACTTTTGTTACAAACGGCTACGTGTACAATTGGCCCCCTGGGAGGGGAAGGTGGAGGTCTTCCCCCTAAATATCCAACCACTACTCCTTTCCCCCACCGAAAGGATATGCGTCAGAAATCGACGAATTAAAAAATAAATTTACCAGTTCTGACCCTCGCTAAACTGGGCCCTGATTAGTTACAAAAGACTACGTGTTTGATTGGCCGCCGGGGGAAGGAAAGGGGGTGGTTAAAGATTTAGAGAGGGGGGTCTTCTCCCCCTAAACATCCACCCCTACTCCTATCCCCCACCGAAAGGATATGCGGTCGACGAATTAAAAAAAAAATGTAAAAATATTTACTCCCACCTAAATAACCTCTGTCCTTCATAAAAGATGTATATAACTTGGTCCTGATTCTGCACGGTACGAGCTGGGAATGAATTTCTCGACCCTCTCTTATATTACCATACTTATATAAAAAGTAATTGGAAATTAGGTTATTCTACTGATATTATTTTGGTCATTACTCTATGTATATTACAAAAGATAGTACGGCAGAGTATTGTGAGGGGGATATAAGGACTGACATTCAGAAAAACAACGCATTCTGCCTCAGAACAACGACGGAAAACAACGATTTACCAAGAAACAAAGACGTTGGTGAAACAACAATAACAAATTGAACACCATACGATAGAGAACCCAAGGTTAAACCTGACAGAGAAAAACAACACAAAAAAACAAAAACCCTCGTTGCTCTAACAAACACAGCAGAAAAACGAAGTGGCCAACAACACTGAAGAACAACATAAAACTACAACAACAGTAACAAGTACAAAAACACACT